>NC_089911.1:13198914-13357354 GCF_040182565.1 Anser cygnoides
TGGAAGGGACCTTAAAGATCATCCAGTCTAACCCCCTTCCATGGGCAGGGACATCTTTCATTAGATCAGGTTGCCCAAAGACACACTCAACCTGGCCTTAAACACCTCCAGGGATGGGGCATCCACAGCTTCTCTGGGCAACCTGTTCCAGTGCCTCGCCACCCTCACTGTGAAAAATTTCTTCCTTATATCCAATCTAAATCTACCCTCTTTCAGTTTAAAACCATTACCCCTTGTCCTGTCACTACAAACTCCGGTAAAAAAAGTCATTTTCCATCTTTCTTATAAGCTCCCTTTATATACCAGAAGGCTGCAATAAGGTCTCCTCAGTCTTCTCTCTGCACCAAAGCAATGGTGTTTCTCCCCGTTTAGTTAGAAAATAGCTCCTTGCAGATCAGCTGGACAGGGGTGAGGTTAAAAGAGCAACTCAGTGTTTTTGGGGTGTTTCCAGGTCAAGCTCCCTTGCAAGCCAGCATTCAACTGATGGTGCTACAGGAGGAACCGGAATGGCCCCAGCCCTGGTTCTGGCTTCGGAGGGCAGTAACTGAATCAGCGAGGCCATGAAGGGGTCCACTCCTTCTCCCACTGGGTTAACGTCCATGATTACTACCCACATAGCTTGCTGGATTTTTTCTTCAGCCTTTGGTTGGAAATAAACTTTTTTTCTTTCATTTTCTTTTTTATTCCAGTGGCAAAATGAAAAAAAAAAAAAGAGAGAAGAGCAGAGCAGAAGGAAGAGAGATACTGGAAGAGACAAAATGTGGCATTCAAGTTCCTCCTTCCATCTCTAAAACAGCCTGGGCTCTTCTAAAGATTTTTGATAGACCTGCATCATTTTTTTTTTTAAAAGAAACTCGTCCAAATTTGCAAAATGGAAATGAACACAGCAATTTTCTATAAAAATATCTTAACGCTTTTTGAAGAACAGGTTTTCTCTACCAAAGCAGGGCTCAAAATGATCCCTACAGTACATGGAAGAAAACCAGATGATTCATGTCATGATACCAGTAATAGTATATATTATATATTATTATTATTATATATTATATATATAGTATATATTTTACTCCTTTCATGTTGGGAAATTACTTGATCTCCATTCACCTCTATCTCTAATCTGCCAGTTTCTAAACCATGACAGAAACTTGTTTTTCCCTCTGTAATTATTTTAACTTCCTAGTATCATAGAATCATAGAACTGCTTGGGTTGGAAGGGACCTTAAAGATCATCTAATTCCAACCCCCCTGCCATGGGCAGGGATGCCACCCACTAGATCAGGTTGCCTAAGGCCCCTTCCAACCTGGTCTTCAACACCTCCAGGGATCGGGCAACCACTACTTCTCTGGGCAACCCGTTCCAGTGCCTCACCACGCTCTGAGTGAAGAATTTCCTTCTAACCTCTAATCTAATAGTTCCTCATTGTCCTGTCATTATCTGACTAAGAAAAAGTTGCTCTCCATCTTTTTTATAAGCCCCCTTTAAGTATTGAAAAGCTGCAATAAGGTCACCCCGGAGCCTTCTCTTCTTTAGGCTGAGCATGCCCAGCTCTCTCAGCCTTTCTTCATAGGAAAGGTGATCCAGCCCCTTGATCATCTTTGTGGCCCTCCTCTGGACCCCTTCTAACAGATCAACAACCTTTTTGTGCTGGGGGCTCCAGACCTGGACGCAGTACTCCAAGTGGGGCCTCACAAGGGCAGAGTAGAGGGGAACAATCACCTCCCTCGACCTGCTGGCCACTCCTTTGTTGATGCAGCCCAGGATGCAGTTGGCCTTCTGGGCAGCAAGCTTGCACTGCTGGCTTATGTCCAGCTTTTCGTTCACTAGAACCCCCAAGTCCTTCTCTGTAGGGCTGCTCTCAAGGAGTTCTTCTCCCAGTCTGCACTCATGTCCAGGATTGCTCCGGCCCAGGTGCAGCACCTTACACTTGGACTTGTTGAACCTCATTAGGTTCACATGAGCCCACTTCTCCAGCCTGTCCAGGTCCCTTTGGATGGCATCCCTTCCTTCCGTTGTATCAACTACACCACTCATCTGAAAACTTGCTGAGGGTGCACTCAATCCCATTGTCTATGATGTCGATAAAGATATTAAACAGTACTGATCCCAGGACAGACCCCTGAGGGACAGCACTCGTCACCGGCCTCCACCTGGACATAGAGCCATTGACTACAACTCTTGAAGGGTGCGGCCTTCAAGCCAACTCCTTATCCACTGAATGGTCCACCCATCAAGTCCATCTCTCTCCATTTTGGAGTTCAGGATGTCATGTGGGAGTGTGTCAAAGGCCTTACAGAAGTCCAGGTAGATGACATTGGTCAGTCTTCCCTTGTCAACTGCTGCAGTCACTCCACTGTAGAAGGCCACCAGATTGGTCAGGCACGATTTACCCTTGCTGAAACCATGCTGGCTATCTCGGATAGACCTCTTTGTCTTGCATGTACCTCGACACTGCTTCCAGGAGGATCTTTTCCATGATCTTGCCAGGCACAGAAGTGAGGCTCACCAGTCTGTAGTTCCCCAGGTTGTTTTTTCTACCCTTTTTAAAAATGGGCATGATGTTTCCCTTTTTCCTGTCACCAGGGACTTCACCTGACTGCCAGGATTTTTCAAATATGATAGAGGTGCTTGGCATCAGCCAATTGCTTCAGGACCCTGGGTATGTATGTCATCGGGCTTCATAGACTTGTACTTGTTTAGTTTCATCAGGTGGTCTTGAAACTGCTAGTACACTCCTGCAATGGATGTTAGTAAGTGTTTTACATAAAATGTATTGGGTTTACATGGCAAGGTTTTGGTAGTGGGGGGCTGCAGGGGTGGCCTCTGTGAGAAGAATCCAGAAGCTGCCCCATGTTAGATAAGAGGCCATGGTGCACCACGGTGGAGCTGATTTCCATGCTGCAGCCCATGGAGGAGCCCACGGTGGAGCAGTTGGATCTGAGCTGAAGAAGGCTGCAGCCCATAGAGAGCCCTTGCAAGAACAGATTCTGAGCTGGACCTGTAGCCCATGGAGAGGAGCTCCCTCAGGAGCAGGGGATCTGGTGGGACCTGCCACCCGTGTGGGACCCATGTTGGAGCAGTTGCCTCCTGACGGATGGACCCTGTGGTATGGACCCATATTGGAGCCTTTCTTGAAGAGCTGCTGCCTGTGGGAAGCCCACGTTAGATCAGTTTGGGAAGGACTGTATCCTGAGGGAAGGACCCCACGTTGGAGCAGGGGAAGACAGTGACTGTGAAGAGCAGCTGAGACAAAGCATCATGGACTGAGCACAACCCCTATTCCGTGTTCCCCTGTGCCTCTCGGGGGGAGGATGTAGAAGAGGGTGGATGAGGCTGAAAGGTGTTTTTAGCTTGCTTTTAGTTTCTCACTGTTCTAGCCTGCTAGTTACAGGCAATAAATTATATTAATTTCACTATGCTGCGTCTCTTTTGCCCATGACAATAAATGTTGAGGGATCTCTCTGTCCTTATCTCAACCCTTGAGCCCTTTCCATCATAATTTCTCCCCCTTTTCGTCTGAGGAGGGGGAATGAGACAGCAGTTGTCGTAGAGTTCAGCTGCCCAGCTGGGTAAAACTACCACAGGAATTTGCGCTCGATCCAGAAAAAAAGAGAAGAGAGAAATGACAAAAATGGTGTGAGCAAGTTAGGACATATAAAGACGTAGAATCATTCCCTAACAGTGGAAATGTTAAATATACGTTAGCATTACAGCATTAGATACACAACTTGGAAAAATGGAGGAGTAACATTTACAGGATCTGTTCTTTAATATCTGACACATACAATATGAAAAGGTACTTACAGGTTGTTCTTAATAATTAAAGAGAATGCAACCTAGATAGTTATTTTCAGTTCCTAGCTCTCCTAATCTGTCTAGACAGAAGACTGTCTGGAAGCTAGAAAGGTAAAACATTGTTATTATTATAATAGGTTTCTCCTTAAATACACTAGTAGACATTACAGAGGATTCTCAGTACAAGACAATCTAATAACGAAAAAGTCCCAAGACCTTTTTCAAATTAAAACTCCATGCTAAACCTTTAAGTGAGTGTTGTGGTTTAACTTTGCCAGCAGCTAAGCACTACACAGCCATTTGCTCACCCTTCCCCCACAGTGGGATGGAGGAGTGTGGGAAAGGAATTCGCAGGGAGCTTTGCGCTGTTTCACACGTCCCTGAGTTAGAGATAATGAGGAAAAGAGCGGTAGAACCAAGAACTTGAGCAAGGTCAAGATAAAGTAAATTGGCAACAGTGTTAAAGATGAGCTTTGGGCAGTGGCCAGTTGCTGGCTGGCTCAAGGCGCGTCTGAGGGTCTCTAACCAGTTGTATGACAGATTCGGGCGCGTGGACAGCTCGTGGAGCTACAGGGAAAGTATATGTAGTAGTGAAAAAGGGCAATAAACGTCTCCTGTTCAAGAGCCATCAGGAGTCCCTGTCTTGCATCCCTTCAGGGGAGAGAATCGGAAAAAAAGTAAAAGCCTGTGGGTTGAGACCATGACAGTTTAATAGGACAGAAAAGAAAGAAAAATAATAATCACAGAATCATTTAGGTTGGAAGATACCTCCAAGATCACCCAGTCCAACCTCTGACCTAACACTAACAAGTCCTCCACTAAACCATATCACTAAGCTCTACATCTAAACATTTTTAAAGACCTCCGGGGACGGTGACTCAACCACTTCCCTGGGCAGCCCATTCCAATGCCTAACAACCCTTTCGGTAAAGAAGTTCTTCCTAATATTCAACCTAAACCTCCCCTGGCACAACTTTAGCCCCTCGTCCTATCAACAGGCACGTGGGAGAATAGACCAATCCCCACCTCGCTACAGCCTCCTTTAAGGTACCTCTAGAGAGCGATAAGGTCGCCCCTGAGCCTCCTCTTCTCCAGGCTGAACAACCCCAGCTCCCTCAGCCGCTCCTCGTAAGACTTGTTCTCCAGACCCCTCACCAGTTTCGTTGCCCTTCTCTGGACTCTCTCGAGCACCTCGATGTCCTTCTTGTAGCAAGGGGTCCAAAACTGAACACAGTACTCGAGGTGCGGCCTCACCAGAGCCGAGTACAGGGAGACAATCACTTCCCTAGTCCTGCTGGACACACTGTTTCTGATACAAGCCAGGATGCTGTTGGCCTTCTTGGCCACCTAAGCACACTGCTGGCTCATATTCAGCTGACTATCAACCAATACTCCCAGGTCCTTCTCTGCCAGGCAGCTTTCTAACCACTCATCTCCCAGCCTGTAGCTCTGCTTGGGGTTGTTACGCCCCAAGTGCAGGACCCGGCACTTGGCCTTGTTGAACTTCATACAGTTGGCCTCAGCCCATCGGTCCAGCCTATCCAGATCCTCCTGCAGAGCCTTCCTACCCTCGAGCAGATCGACACACGCACCTAACTTGGTGTCATCTGCAAACTTACTGAGGGTGCACTGGATCCCCTCATCCAGATCATTGATAAAGATATTAAAGAGAACTGGCCCCAGTACTGAGCCCTGGGGGACTCCACTAGTGACCGGCCTCCAACTGGATTTGACTCCATTCACCACGACTCTTTGGGCCCGGCCACCCAGCCAGTTTTTAACCCAACGAAGCGTACGCCAGTCCAAGCCACGAGCAGCCAGTTTCTTGAGGAGAATGCTGTGGGGAACGGTGTCAAAAGCCTTACTGAAATCATGGTAAACCACATCCACAGCCTTTCCCTCATCCACCAAGCGTGTCACTTTGTCATAGAAGGAGATCGGGTTCGTCAAGCAGGACCTGCCTTTCATAAAGCCATGCTGACTGGGCCTGATCGCCTGGTTGCCCTGTAAGTGCCGCGTGATGACACTCAAGATAATCTGCTCCATGAGCTTCCCTGGCACTGAAGTCAGACTGACTGGCCTATTGTTTCCCAGGTCCACCCTCTGGCCCTCCTTGTAGGTGGGCGTCACGTTCGCTAGCCGCCAGTCGACTGGGACCTCCCCTGGTAGCCAGGACTGCTGATAAATGATGGAAAGCGGCTTGGACAGCTCCTCTGCCAGTTCTCTCAGTACCCTCGGGTGGATCCCATCCGGCCCCATCGACTTGCATACATCCAAGTGCTGTAGCAGGTCGCCAACCATTTCCTCGTGGATTATGAGGGCCACATGCTGCTCCCCTTCCCCTTCCACCAGCTCAGGGGACTGAGTATCCAGAGAACAACTGGTCTTGCCGCTAAAGACTGAGGCAAAGAAGGCATTAAGCACCTCAGCCTTTTCCTCATCTCTCGTCACTGTTTCCCCCCGCATCCAGTAAAGGATGGAGATTCTCCTTAGTCCTCCTTTTTTGTGTTTATGTATGTATAAAAACATTTTTTTGTTATCTTTAACAGCAGTAGCCAGATTGAGCTCCAGATGAGCTTTGGCCTTTCTAATTTTGTCCCTGCACAGCCTCGCAACATCCTTATAGTCCTCCTGAATGGCCTGCCCGCTTTTCCAAAGGTCATAAACCCTCTTTTTCTTCGTGAGCTCTAGCCACAGCTCTCTGTTCAGCCAGGCCGGTCTTCTTCCACGCCGGCTCGTCTTTGGGCACGTGGCGGACGGTCTGCTCCTGAGCCTTTAAGATTTCCTTCTTGAAGAGTGCCCAGCCTTCCTGGACCCCTCTGCCCTTCAGAACTGCCTCCCAAGGGACTCTGCCAACCAGTGTCCTGAACGGCTGAAAGTCTGCCCTCTGGAAGTCCAAGACAGCGGTTTTACTGGTCCCCCTCCTGACTTCGCCAAGAATAGAGAACTCGAGAACTCTACCATTTCATGGTCACTCTGCCCAAGACAGCTCCTGACCACCACATCTCCCACCAGTCCTTCTCCGTTTGTGAACAGAAGGTCAAGCGGGGCACCTCCCCTGGTAGGCTCACTAACCACCTGCGTCAGGAAACTCTCTTCCACGCTCTCCAGAAACCTCCTAGACTGCTTCCTCTGAACTGAATTGCATTTCCAGGATATGTCTGGGAAGCTGATGTGCCCACGAGAACAAGTGCTGGCGATTGCGCGGCTTTTGCCAGCTGCCTGTAGAACTCCTCATCCGTCTCCTCGTCCTGGTTTGGCGGTCCATAACAGACCCCCACCAGGATGCTTGCCTTGTTGGCCTTCCCGCCGATCCTAACCCATAGGCACTCAACCTTATCATTCCCAGCCTTGAGTTCCACAACATCAAAACACTCTCTAATATAGAGAGCTACACCACCACCCTTCCTTTGTTGCCTGTCCCTTCTGAAGAGCCTAGAGCCAGTCATTGCAGCACTCCAGTCACGGGAGTGGTCCCACCGTGTTTCAGTGATGGCAACCAAGTCATAGCTAGTCTGCTGCATGATGGCTTCCTGCTCCTCCTGTTTGTTGCCCATGCTGCGTGCATTAGTGTAGATGCACTTCAGTTGGGCCATTGCCTTCTCCCCCAGCCCTGACATTGTTCCCCCTGGCACACCTCTAACGAGCCTTATTTCAGCCCCGTCCCCCTTCTTACCTAGTTGTCCTGGTTCCAGTTAGGACAGAGTTAAGTAGCTCATAGTAGCTGGTAGGGTGCTATGTTTTGGATTAGGATGAGAAGAGCGCTGATAACATGCTGATGTTTTAATTGTTGCAGAGCAGTGTTTACACCAGGCCAAGGACTTTTCGGCTTCTTGCTCTGTCCTGCCAGCGAGCAGGCTGGGGGTGCAGCAGGAGCTGGGAGGGGACAGACCCAGGACAGCTGACCCAAACTGGCCAAAGGGGTATTCCATACCATCTGACGTCATGCTAAACAATATATAGGGGTGGCTGGCCGGGGTGGGGGGCCGGCTGCTCGGGAATAGGCTGGGCATCGGTCAGCGGGTGGTGAGCAATTGCATTGTGCATCACTTGTTTTCTTACACATTATTATTGTTAATACTATTACCATTATCACTATTATTATTATTATTGTTATTATTATTTTCCTGTCTTAATAAACTGTCTTTATCTCAACTCACAGGCTTCACTTTCCCGTTTCTCTCCCCCATCCCAGAGAGGGAGGGGGGAGGGTGAGCGAACGGCTGTGTGGTGTTTAGCTGCCAGCCGGGTTAAACCACAACAGTCTTTTTGGCGCCCAACGTGGGGCACGAAGGGTTGAGATATCGACAAATCTGACCAGAGTGTGTTAAACTAAAATTGGTATAAGTATTGGACCTGCTTAATAGTTGCTAGTCACGATGTTGATTGCCTTAATCTCCAGTCTGCTGTACCTGTATTCCAAATTGAGTTTTATGGTGCGTTACTTTCTGTATGTGCTCCCTGTTGCACTGTTTATCCTTTCCGGGCCCTGGTTTAAGATTGTTATGGTACTGTGCGGTGTAGCAATGGCTTATGAAATGATGAGATATCTGGTCATGACTTTAACCTGGTATTTGTACTCAGCACTGACATCGACTCTATACTTTGGAACCCAAATCTCGGAAACTATTAGCAATTACACCTATTGCCTGTTTTCGTTAGGGAGCCAATCTGTGAAGGGGACAGGGGAAGACATGTTTCCCTACCTGTTCACTCTCCCTGTCTCCTTCACCACCACCCTCTTATCCCCCGAGCTAGTTACGGTGGTTCTCCGAGATGTTGAATATCGTTCAGATACTCAGACCAGCCTGCTCTTGTTGTTATGTCTCCTGAATGCGCTTCAGATTTTGTGGAGGGTTAAACAACTACTTAGGAATCTCATCCGGAGATCTGTCTTGAGGCGGGATAGTTGCGAGTGGCAGGGAGTGTGGGAGGATATGGGCAGGTTTCTAGAGCAGTGGTCACCTCCAGTGTTTTGGACATTCACCCCTGAACAACTGCAAAATCCTAAAAAGCTGGCAGAATGCTTGAAAAAAAGGTGTCATGACTCTGGCAGTTCCAAAGTGACACAAATCACTGTAGCGTGCTGGGGTCTGGCTTGTGCCTATCGAGCTGCAATTGATGCTACTAGCAACCTAGCTCCAGCTCCTGTAGCCGTTCCAGCTCCAGCTCCTGCAGCCGCTCCAGCTCCTACAGCCGCTCCAGTTCCAGCTCCTGCAGCTACTCCAGCTCCAGCTCCTGCAGCCGTTCCAGTTCCAGCTCCTGCAGCTACTCCAGCTCCTGCAGCCGCTCCAGCTCCAGCTCCTGCAGCCGCTCCAGCTCCTACAGCCGCTCCAGTTCCAGCTCCTGCAGCTACTCCAGCTCCAGCTCCTGCAGCCGCTCCAGCTCCTGCAGCCGCTCCAGTTCCAGCTCCTGCAGCCGCTCCAGCTCCTACAGCCGCTCCAGTTCCAGCTCCTGCAGCTACTCCAGCTCCAGCTCCTGCAGCCGCTCCAGCTCCTGCAGCCGCTCCAGCTCCAGCTCCTGCAGCCGCTCCAGCTCCTACAGCCGCTCCAGTTCCAGCTCCTGCAGCTACTCCAGCTCCAGCTCCTGCAGCCGCTCCAGCTCCTGCAGCCGTTCCAGTTCCAGCTCCTGCAGCCGCTCCAGCTCCAGCTCCTGCAGCCGCTCCAGCTCCCGCAGCCGCTCCAGCTCCAGCCCCTGCAGCCACTCCAGCTCCTGCAGCTGCCCCAGCTCGTGCAGCTGCTCCCACTCCTGTGGCTGGGTCAGAGAAACGAGCTGTAGCAGTGCAAGTTGACCCCGCAGAGGGTATTCCAACCCCTGTGGCAGGGCCTGTGCCTGGGTCAGAGAAACGAGCTGTAGCAGTGCAAGTTGACCCCGCAGAGGGTATTCCAACCCCTGTGGCAGACCCTGTGGCTGGGTCAGAGAAACGAGCTGTAGCAGTGCAAGTTGCCCCTGTAGACAAGGTGAAAAAATGGTATAGAGGCTCAGGTCGTTTAAAACGCAGACAGTCTTCTGCTAAGTCTGGGCGTAGTGAAGACGAGGCTGGGCCATCAAAGGTGCAGGAGACTGAAGATGAGGATGAGGATGGCGAAAAATCAACAGTAACTACCCGGACTCCATACCAGCCATCAAAGGTGCAGGAGACTGAAGATGAGGATGAGGATGTCGGAAAATCAACAGTAACTACCCGGACTCTACACCGGCCATCAAAGGTGCAGAAGACTGAAGATGAGGATGAGGATGTCGAAAAATCAACAGTAATTACCCGGACTCTATACCAGCGTGAGCTACGAGATGTGCGAAAAGATTTTGGTCGCTGTATAGGCGAGCAGCTTGTCACCTGGCTGCTCCGGTGCTGGGACACGGGAGCCAATTATGTGGAATTGGAGGGCAAGGAAGCCAGGCGGCTGGGATCCCTTGCTAGGGACGCATGCATTGACAAAGCAATTGGAGATGGAGCACGATCTCGCAGCCTCTGGAGGCGTCTCCTGTCAGCTGTGAAGGAAAGGTATCTCTTCAAGGAAGAACTTGTATGTTTACCAAGCAAATGGACCACCATGGAGAAGGGAATTCAGTACCTGAGGGAATTGGCCGTACGGGAAGTAATTTATAAGGACCTAGACGACGCACAAACATCCGCAGATCCAGATGCAGTCCGGTGTACACTACCCATGTGGCGGAAGTTTGTACAGAGTGCCCCATCATCATATGCCAGCTCATTGGCAATGCTAGCCTGGAAAACGGAGGAGAATCCCCCAGTGAATGAAGTGACTAAAATACTCCGGCAGTACGAAGGAAATCTCTCCTCTTCCCTAAAGGCCTGTGTCTCAGCTGTGGAGAAACTCTCTGAAGAGGTCCACCAACTTAAAGAGAATTTATCTTCCCCTCCACCTGAACGAACCAGTGTCCACCAGCTAAAAGAGAATGCTTTAGAGAAACTTTCTGAAAAGATCCACCAACTTGAAGAAAGATTATCTTCCCCTTCACCTGAACGAACCAGTGTCCACCAGCTAAAAGAGAATGCTTTGGAGAAACTTTCTGAAAAGATCCACCAACTTGAAGAAAGATTATCTTCCCCTTCACCTGAACGAACCAGTGTCCACCAGCTAAAAGAGAATACCTTGGAGAAACTTTCTGAAGAGATCCACCAACTTAAAGAGAGTTTATTTTCCTCCCCACCTGTACAAACCAGTGTCTCAGCTATTAGGGGTAAACGTTCATCTATGCAAGGAAGACAATATGGTGGGCACACACACCGCGCCACCTTGTGGTTTTACCTACGTGACCATGGAGAGGACATGAGAAAATGGGATGGAAAATCTACTGCGACCCTAGAGGCACGGGTACGTGAATTGCAAAGGAAAACAATTGGGAAAAAGGAGTTCTCTGAAAGGTTTGCTGCTCCAACTTCCAGCAGGCAGTCCTTTAAACACAGAAATGAAGATTCTGACCAGGACTAGAGGGGCCCTGCCTCCAGCCAGGGGGAGGAAAGGGACAATCGAGTTTATTGGACTGTGTGGATTCGATGGCCTGGCACGTCAGACGCACAGAAGTATAAGGCTTTGGTAGACACCGGTGCACAATGTACTCTAATGCCATCAAGCTATAAAGGGCCAGAGCCCATCTGTATTTATGGTGTGACGGGGGGATCCCAGCAGTTAACTGTATTGGAGGCTGAAGTGAGTCTAACCGGTAATGAGTGGCAAAAGCACCGTATTGTGACTGGCCCAGATGCTCCGTGCATCCTTGGCATAGACTATCTTAGAAGAGGATATTTCAAGGACCCAAAAGGGTTCCGCTGGGCTTTTGGCATAGCTGCTTTGGAGACAGAGGACATTAAACAGTTGTCTACCTTGCCTGGTCTCTCAGAGGACCCTTCTGTTGTGGGGTTGCTGAGGGTTGAAGAACAGCAAGTGCCGATCGCTACCACAACTGTGCACCGGCGGCAATATCGCACCAACCGAGACTCCCTGAGTCCCATCCATAAGCTAATTCGTCAACTGGAGAGCCAAGGAGTGATCAGCAAGACTCATTCACCTTTTAATAGTCCCATATGGCCAGTGCGAAAGTCTAATGGTGAGTGGAGACTAACAGTGGACTATCGTGGCCTGAACGAAGTCACGCCACCACTGAGTGCTGCAGTGCCGGACATGCTAGAACTCCAGTATGAACTGGAATCAAAGGCAGCCAAGTGGTATGCCACAATTGATATCGCTAATGCATTTTTCTCCATCCCTCTAGCAGCAGAGTGCAGGCCACAGTTTGCTTTCACTTGGAGGGGAGTCCAATATACTTGGAATCGGCTGCCCCAGGGGTGGAAACACAGCCCTACCATTTGCCATGGACTGATCCAGTCTGCGCTGGAGCAGGGGGAAGCTCCTGAACACCTGCAGTACATCGATGACATCATTGTGTGGGGTGACACTGCAGAAGAAGTTTTCGAGAAAGGGAAGAAAATAGTCCAAATCCTTCTGAAGGCTGGTTTTGCCATAAAACAGAATAAAGTTAAAGGACCTGCACGAGAGATCCAGTTTTTAGGAATAAAATGGCAAGATGGACGCCGTCAAATCCCAATGGATGTGATCAACAAAATAACAGCTATGTCTCCACCAACTAGCAAAAAAGAAACACAAACTTTCCTAGGTGTCGTGGGGTTTTGGAGAATGCATATTCCAAATTACAGTCTGATTGTAAACCCGCTCTACCAAGTAACCCGTAAGAAGAATGCTTTTGAATGGGGCCCTGAGCAACGACAAGCCTTTGAACAAATTAAGCAGGAAATAGTTCATGCAGTAGCCCTCGGGCCAGTCCGAACAGGACCAGATGTAAAGAATGTGCTCTACACTGCAGCCGGAGAGAATGGTCCCACCTGGAGCCTCTGGCAGAAAGAACCTGGGGAAACTCGAGGTCGACCCCTGGGGTTTTGGAGTCGGGGATACAGAGGATCTGAAGCCCGCTATACTCCAACTGAAAAGGAGATATTGGCAGCATATGAAGGAGTTCGATCTGCTTCGGAAGTGGTCGGTACTGAAGCGCAGCTCCTCCTGGCACCCCGACTGCCGGTACTAGGCTGGATGTTCAAAGGAAGGGTCCCCTCTACGCATCATGCAACTGATGCTACATGGAGCAAGTGGGTTGCACTGATTACTCAGCGGGCTCGAATAGGAAACCCCAGTCGCCCAGGAATCTTGGAGGTGATTATGGACTGGCCAGAAGGCAAATACTTTGGGATATCACCAGAGGAGGAGGTGGTTCGTGCTGAAGAAGCCCCCCTGTACAACAAGCTACCAGAAAATGAGAAGAAATATGCCTTGTTCACTGATGGGTCCTGTCGTATTGTGGGAAAGCATCGGAGATGGAAAGCTGCTGTATGGAGTCCTACACGACGAGTTGCAGAAGCTGCTGAGGGAGAAGGTGAATCGAGTCAGTTTGCAGAAGTAAAAGCCATTCAGCTGGCTTTAGATATTGCTGAACGAGAAAAGTGGCCAGTTCTCTATCTCTATACTGATTCATGGATGGTAGCAAATGCCCTGTGGGGGTGGTTACAGCAATGGAAGCAGAACAACTGGCAGCGCAGGGGCAAGCCCATCTGGGCTGCGGCATTGTGGCAAGATATTGCTGCCCGGGTAGAGAACCTGGTTGTAAAGGTACGCCATGTAGATGCTCATGTGCCCAAGAATCGGGCTACTGAAGAACACCAAAACAACCAGCAGGTGGATCAGGCTGCTAAGATTGAAGTGGCTCAGGTGGACCTGGACTGGCAACATAAAGGTGAATTATTTATAGCCCGATGGGCCCATGACACCTCAGGCCATCAAGGTAGAGATGCAACCTACAGATGGGCTCGTGATCGAGGGGTGGACCTGACCATGGACACTATAGCACAGGTTATTCATGACTGTGAAACATGTGCTGCAATCAAGCAAGCCAAACGGTCAAAACCTCTTTGGTATGGAGGACGATGGCTGAAATATAAATATGGAGAGGCCTGGCAGATTGATTACATCACACTCCCTCAAACCCGCAACGGCAAGCGCCACGTACTTACAATGGTGGAAGCAACCACCGGATGGCTGGAAACATATCCTGTGCCCCATGCCACCGCCCGGAACACTATCCTGGGCCTTGAAAAGCAAGTCTTATGGCGACATGGCACCCCAGAGAGAATTGAGTCAGACAACGGGACTCATTTCCGAAACAACCTTATAGACACTTGGGCCAAAGAACATGGTATTGAGTGGGTGTATCACATCCCCTATCATGCACCAGCCTCTGGAAAAGTTGAACGATACAATGGACTGTTGAAGACTACACTGAAAGCAATGGGTGCTGGGACATTCAAAAATTGGGATACACACTTGGCAAAGGCCACCTGGTTAGTCAATACCAGGGGATCTGCCAACCGAGCTGGACCTGCCCAATCAAACCTGTTACGCACTGTAGAAGGGGATAAAGTTCCTGTAGTGCACGTAAGAAACATGCTGGGTAAAACAGTCTGGGCTACTCCTGCCTCAGGAAAAGGCAAACCCATTCGTGGAATTGCTTTTGCTCAGGGACCTGGATGCACTTGGTGGGTAATGCAAAAGAATGGGGAGGTCCGGTGTGTACCTCAAGGGGATTTGATACTGGGTGAGAATAGCCCATGAGTTGAATTGTAGTATGTTAATTATTATATAATACTGTATGTCATCACTACCATGATTGCTATATATCATAGATGAAAATGGTGATTAATTAGAATGTATTGGACAGAGTGTAACCTGAGCATGACATAAATGGTATGGAATAAGGGGTGGATATCTGTCCTGGTTCCAGTTAGGACAGAGTTAAGTAGCTCATAGTAGCTGGTAGGGTGCTATGTTTTGGATTAGGATGAGAAGAGCGCTGATAACATGCTGATGTTTTAATTGTTGCAGAGCAGTGTTTACACCAGGCCAAGGACTTTTCGGCTTCTTGCTCTGTCCTGCCAGCGAGCAGGCTGGGGGTGCAGCAGGAGCTGGGAGGGGACAGACCCAGGACAGCTGACCCAAACTGGCCAAAGGGGTATTCCATACCATCTGACGTCATGCTAAACAATATATAGGGGTGGCTGGCCGGGGTGGGGGGCCGGCTGCTCGGGAATAGGCTGGGCATCGGTCAGCGGGTGGTGAGCAATTGCATTGTGCATCACTTGTTTTCTTACACATTATTATTGTTAATACTATTACCATTATCACTATTATTATTATTATTGTTATTATTATTTTCCTGTCTTAATAAACTGTCTTTATCTCAACTCACAGGCTTCACTTTCCCGTTTCTCTCCCCCATCCCAGAGAGGGAGGGGGGAGGGTGAGCGAACGGCTGTGTGGTGTTTAGCTGCCAGCCGGGTTAAACCACAACACTAGTTTAAAGCCATCTCAATGAGTCCAGCCAGCTCCTGGGCTAGGATCCGTTTTCCCCTTAGAGACAGGTGGAACCCATCTGCAGTTATCAGGCCGGGTGCCGAGTAAAGCGCCCCTTGGTCAAAGAACCCAAAATTTCTGTGTTGGCACCAGCCTCTGAGCCATGTGTTTATCAGGTGGGCTTTCCGGGTCCTCTCTGTACCCCTCCCTGCCACTATAGGGATGGAGGAAAACACGACCTGTACTCCCGCTCCATCTACTAATCGTCCCAGTCCCCTAAAGTCCCGTTTGATAGCTTCTCTCTTCAGTATCATCACTGCCAGCCTGGACTATCAAAAGAGGATAGTAATCAGATGGGTGAACCAGGGTAGGAAGCTTTCTGGCAATGTCCCTGACCCTGGCCCCAGGGAGGCAGCAGACTTCCCTACAGGTGGGGTCAGGCCGACATATAGGGCCTTCTGTTCCCCTGAGAAGGGAGTCGCCTACAACGATCACCCTTCTTTCTTTCTTAGTGGAGGCAGTCTTGAGGCGCGGAGTCGACTTCCTCGCCCTAGGCAACCTCCTGGGTGGAGTTTCGACCGTATCCTCGCCCACCAGTCTCTCAAGCTCCAAGGCCTTAAACTTGTTGTGTAAGGGCACCTGGGAAGGCGGGGCCGGTAGGGAGGGGGGTTGCCTGTGATGCCAAGCAGGGACCTGCTTCCATTCCTCCTTATCTCCTAGGTCCCCTCCCTCTGCCCGACAGCGACAGGGCAGGGGGTCCACCGCTGTTTGGGGTGTCTCACCCTAGTTCCTTTCTTTCAGGCCTGGCATGGAGTTGCTCCACCAGACTAACTGCTGCTCACACTCCCTGATGGGCCTCAACCTCTCTACCTCCTCCTTGAGCTCTGCCACCAGGCTGACCAGGTCATCCACCTGTTTGCACCTCACACACATGATGTCTCTGCTGCCCTCAGATGGCAGCAACAGGCTCAGGCACTCCGTGCATCCAGAGACCTGAACTGTCGCATTTTTGAGCAGGCAGTCAGTCTGGGTGGCCACAGACTTTCTAGAAAGAGCTTTCGATAGTAATAATAATAATGTGTACAAAACAAGTGATGCACAAAGCAATTGCTCACCACCCGCTGACCGATGCCCCGCCCTGAGAAGCAGTGTCCCCCCCCCCAAGTCAGGCCAGCCACCCCATATTAATTATTCAGAATGACATCATATGGTATGGAATACCCCTTTGGACAGTTTGGTTCAGCTGTCCTCGGTCTGTCTCCTCCCAGCTCCTGCTGCACCCCCAGCCTGCCTGCTGGCAGGACAGTCTGAGAAGCTTGCTTACACCAAGTTCTTGGCTTAGTGTAAACACTGTTCTGCAACAATTAAAAAAACAGCATGTTATCAGCATTATTCTCATCCTAAATTCAAAACACAGCACCATACCAGCTACTAGGAGAAAAATAACTCTGTCGTAGCCAAAACCAGGACAATAACCTTCCTCAGGTTAGAACAATAAACAGCATTATTTTTTTACTCTCCAATCTTTGTTTTCTTTCCTGATGTACAATACTTTGATTATACCACTGTCAGATCTTCCTTGAATAGTAGTTGGCAATGTTGTGCAATTTTTCTAAATTGTAGCGTGGTTGATCTTTATGTATAATAGCTCCGTCTTGAAATATTTGGTTTAGTCCATTCCAAGTATTTTAAGGCAGAATGATCAGAGGGCTGAAGCATCTCTCCTATGAAGACAGGCTGAGAGAGTTGGGGTTGTTCAACCTGGAGAAGAGAAGGCTCCAGGGAGACCTTATAGCAGCCTTCCAGGACCTAAGGGGAGCCTATATGAAAGCTGGGGAGGGACCCTGTCAGGAACTGTAGTGATAGGACAAGGAGTAATGGCTTTAAAGTAAAAGAGGGTATATTCAGATTAGATATAAGGAGGAAAATCGTTACTATGAGGGTGGTGAGGCACTGGAACAGGCTGCCGAGAGAGGTTATTGATACTCCATCTCTGGAAGTGTTCAAGGCCAGGTTGGAAGGGGCTTTGAGCAACTTGGTCTAGTCTGCCGAGAAGGCGGAGATACTGAATGCTTTCTTTGCTTTAGTCTTTGCTTCAAGGACTCCCCCCCCCGGGACTCCTCGACCCTGGAGGGAGAAGAAAGGGTCTGGGAAATGGTAGGCTCCCTCCTGGTTGACGAGAAAGTGGTTTGGGAGCGTCTGAGTGGGCTCAATGCACACAAATCCATGGGCCCCGATGGGATGCATCCACGTGTGCTAAGAGAGTTGGCCCTGGAAATGTGTTGGAACAGCTTATTCTGGATGCCATCTCCAAGCAATTGGAAGAGAAGAAAGTTATGAGGAGTAGTCAGCATGGATTCACAAAGGGTCGTGCTCGACCAACCTCGTTGCCTTCTATGATGACATCACCAGCTGGGTAGATGGGTGGAGAGCAGTGGATGTCATCTACCTTGACTTTAGCAAGGCTTTTGATACTGTCTCCCATGACATCCTGATAGCAAAGCTGAGAAAGTGTGGGATAGAGGAGTGGACAGTTAGGTGGGTTGAGAACTGGCTGACTGGCCGAGCTCAGAGGGTGGCGATTGGCGATGCAGAGTCCGGCTGGAGACCTATGACTAGCGGTGTTCCCCAGGGGTCGGTGCTGGGTCCGGTCTTGTTCAACATCTTCATCGACGACCTTGATGAGGGAATAGTGTCCACCCTCAGCAAGTACGCCGATGACACAAAGCTGGGAGGAGTGGCCGACATGCCAGAAGGCTGTGCTGCCATTCAGCGAGACCTGGACAGGCTGGAGAGATGGGCAGGAAGAAACCAAATGAGGTTTAACAAGAGCAAGTGTAGAGTCCTGCACCTGGGAAGGAACAACCGCATGTATCAGTACAGGCTGGGGGACGACCTGCTGGAGAGGAGCTCTGAGGCGAAGGACCTGGGGGTCCTGGTGGACAACAGGTTGACCATGAGCCATCAGTGTGCCCTGGTGGCCAAGAGGGCCAATGGGATCCTGGCGTGCATTGAAAGGAGCGTGGCCAGCAGGTCAAGGGAGGTGATCCTCTCCCTGTACTCTGCCCTGGTCAGGCCTCACCTGGAGTACTGTGTCCGGTTCTGGGCTCCCCGCTACAAAAAAGTCAGGGATCTCCTGGAAAGAGTCCAGCGGTGGACCACAAAGATGATACGGGGCCTGGAGCATCTTCCCTATGAGGAAAGGCTGAGAGACCTGGGTCTGTTCAGCCTGGAGAAAAGAAGACTGGGGGGGGATCTCATCAATGTGTATAAATACCTGAGGTGTGGGATACAGAGGGATTTGGCCAACCTGTTTTCAGTGGTTTGTGGGGACAGGACAAGGGGCAATGGCCACAAGATGGAGCACAGGAAGTTCTGCACCAATATGCGAAAGAACTTCTTCACCGTGAGGGTGATGGAGCACTGGAATAGGCTGCCCAGGGAGGTTGTGGAGTCTCCTTCTCTGGAGATATTCAAGGCCCGTCTGGACGCCTACCTGGGCATCCTGCTCTAAGGAACCTGCTTTGGCAGGGGGGTTGGACCCGATGATCTTTCGAGGTCTCTTCCAACCCCTACAATTCTGTGATTCTGTGATTCTGTGATATGGAAATACACAAATAAGGGTGTGAACATTGGTGAGAGGCATTATCACCTGTGAAAGGACTGACTTTGTCTGAACTGTTGGATGGGGTCATTGAGAAACAACTGAGCAGCTTGTGTAATAAAACTGTTTTATATCAAAGTAACTTTAACTTATATCAAAGTATTAAATCTGAAACTTGTCCTAGACCAATATATGTGGCTGCAGCTCTTGCAGGTGAAGAATGAGGCAAAATAGTCATTAAGTGCCTCAGCCTTCTCCATATTCCAGGTGACCAGGTCTTCCTTTTCCTTACAGAGAGGGCCCACAATCTCCCTAGTTTTCCTTTTATCACCGATGTGCCTATAGAACCCTTTCTTATTGCCCTGGATGTCCCTGGCCAAATTTAATTCTAAATGGGCTTTGGCTTTTCTAACCCAGTGCCTGGTTTCTCAGTGTCTCTATATCCCTCCCAGGCTGTCTGTCCTTGCATCCACTCTCTGTAGGCCTCCTTTTTCTTTTTAAGCTTGGTCAGGAGCTCTTTGTTCATCCATGAAGGCCTCCTGGTGTTTTTGCCTGACTTCCTCTTTGTTGGGATGCATCACTCCTGAGTTTGGAGGAGGAGATCCTTGAATATTAACCAGCTTTCTTTGTCCCCTCTTCCCTCCAGGGCTTTGTCCCATGATACTCTATCAAGCCAATCCCTGAAGAGGCCAAAGTCTGCTATCCCAAAGTCCAGGATAGTGAGCTTGCTGTGCTCCCTCCTCACTGCCCTCTGAATGCAAAACCGCACCATTTCATGGTTACTGCAACCAAGGCTGCCCTTGAGTTTCACATTCTTCACCAGCCCCTCCTTGTTAGTGAGAATGAGGTCCAGCATAGCACCTCTCCTCCTTGGCTGCTCTATCACTTGGAGAAGGAAGTTGTCATCAATGCATTCCAGGAACCTCCTGGATTGCCTATGCCCTGCTGCGCTGTCCCTCCAACAGATATTGGGGTGGTTGAAGTCCCCCATGAGGACCAGGGCTTGTGAATGTGACGCTGCTTCTATCTGTCTATAGAGGGCCTCATCTGCTTGGTCTTCCTGATTAGACGGCCTGTAGCATACTCCCTCTATAACGTCCCCTGTCCCTGCCCTCCTGACCCATAAGGTCTCTGTCAGCTCCACATCCATCCCCAGGCAGAGCTCCATGAATTGCAGCTGCTCACTGACATAGAGGATGATGCCCCCCTCCTTGTGTCCCCTGCCTGTCCTTAAAGAGCCTGTATCCTTCCATCCTAATACTTCAGTCATGGGAGCCATCCCACCAAGTCTCCATAATACCAATGAGGTCATAGCCCTGCAGGCATGTGTACATCTCTAACTCCTCTTGTTTATTCCCCATACTACCTGTGTTAGCCTAGAGACATTTAAGTTGGGCCCCTGATGAAGCTGACACTGTCTGGAATGGCTGGAATTCCTTTGTGCTGCTCTTCAGGTGCTCTCCTGCTGACCCATGCCCATTCTCCAGGTTCTGGACAGCTATCTCTGACACTGGCATCAAACTGGGAGGCACGGGATGGACTGACGTTCCCCTCCCCTGGAAACTCTAGTTTAAAGCCTTCTCCACCAGCTTGGCAAGCCTGTGACTGAAGATGCTTTTCCCCTTCTCTGACAGATGGACCCCATCAGCCCCCAGCAGACCAGGTTTCTCAAAAGTGAGTCCCATGGTCTAAGTAGCTGATCCCCTGTCTGTGGCACCAGTCCTGTGAGCCCCTGGTAAGCAGCAGACTTCCCTCAAGAGCGGATCGAGTCAGCAGGTGGGTGCCTCTGTACCTCTCAGAAGAGAGTCTCCTACTACTATCACCTGTTGCCTTTTCTTAGTTGGACTAGTTGTTACATGGGGAGCAGACCAGGCTGTCTTACTCAGCTCCACCCTGCAACAGGTCTTTCCTTTTCAGCCAGCGGAGGGGTGAAGTGGTTCTGTAAGGGCACCTCAAGCTTTGGGGGGAGACTCTTCTGCCTGCTGGTCCTTGTTGTTGCCAGCTTCCATCCTCCAGTGTTATTGCCCCCCCTCCCTTCTGTGAGTGTCAGTGAGGGAGTTTTGGGCTGTTTGGCTGTGGGCTGTGTGTCCCCTGCAGACTGTCCTAGAATCCAACTGTCTCAGCCTCTCTGATGCTATGCAGCCTTCTCACTGCCTTCTGCAGCTCGGCCACCTGCTGCAGGAGGTCCTCCATCTGGGCATACCTTTTGCAGGCAAAAGGACAATGCTGGGCCAAGAACTAATTTGTGAGATCAACATGAATAAGTGTAAGATGGAAATAAGAAGAAGCCTTTACCAGGAAAGCGAGGTGGTTAGAAAACCTTCTAAGATGAATAAAGGTGGCAAAGAACCAAATATTTCAAGATAAATGTAAAATGCAATTGCTCACCACCCACTGACCAATGCCCAGCTCATACCTGAGAAGTTGTCTGCCCCACACCCTGACCAGCCACCCCATATAACTGTACAGCATAAAGATATGATAAAATTACTGGTTGTGAGACTAATCTCATATTTGCACTCAGCATTGCTGTCATCTTCGTACTTCAGGAATCATCTTTTGGAGACTATTAATAATTACAGTCTTTTCCTTTTCTTCTTAGGGAGTGGATCTATGGGGGATACAAGGGGGGATACTTTCCTGTGCTTCTTCACTTTGCCTTTCTCCTTCACCTTCCCATTCTCCTCCAGGCTAGTTACAATAACCCTTGAGAATATCCTTGGAATATTCAAACCAGCATGCTCCAATTGTTATGTCTCTTGAATGTATTTTGGGCTTTGTTTATGGCAAAACAACTACTTAAGAATGCCATCCAGAGATCTGTCCTGAGGCAGAATAGTTATGAGTGGCAGGAAATGTGGGAGGATATGGGCTGACACCTAGAACACCGGGCACCTCCAGTGCTTTGGAACTTCACCCCTGAAAAAGTATAGAATCCTAAAACACTGTCAGAATGCTTGAACAAGGTGTGTCATCACTCTGACAATCCCAGAGAGACACAAATAAATGCAACATGCAGGGACTTGGCCTATGCTTACCGAGCCATAATCAATGCCACTCCATCCCCTGTGACAGACCCAGCAGCCACTCCAACCACTGTGACAGGCCCCAAGGCTGGGCCAGAGAACCAACCTGACGAAGTATTAGTTTCCCCTATATGCAAGAGGAAACAATGGATGAGAAGTTGAGGTTGTTTAGAAAGGAAAGGAACGCCTACTCGGGAGGAAGAAGAAGATGAGGCAGGCTACTCCAAAGTGGCTGAGTCATTAGAGGAACAGGAAGACAAAGAGGAAGATATCACAAAAGGAGCAGTAACCACCCGATCCCCATTCCAGGATGAGCTATGAGTTATGCAAAAAGATTTCAGCTGTTGTCCAGGTGAGCACATTGTCACCTGGCTGCTCTGCTGCTGTGAAAACAGGGCCAATAGTGTGGAATTAAAGGGAAGGGAAGCCAGGCGGCTGGGATCCCTTGCTCAGGAAGCGGGCATTGACAAAGCAATTGGAAAAGGAGCACAAATCTTCACCCTCTGGAGGCATCTCCTGTCAGCTGTGAAGGAAAGGTATCCCTTCAAGGAAGAACTTGTATGTCTACCAGGCAAGTGGGCAACTATGGAGAAGGGAATCCAGTACCTGAGGGAATTGGCCGTGCGGGAGGTGATTTATGAAGACCTAGACAACGGACAAATATCCACAGATCCAGATGAAGTCCAGTGTACACGACCCATGTGGCGGAAGTTTATATGGAGTGCACCATCATCATATGCTCATTGGCAGAAATGACCTGAAAAGACCATGAGGAACCCACAGTGGATGAACTGGCTAAACAACTCTGGCAGTATGAAGAAAGTCTCTCCTCTTCTCTACAGGCCTGCGTCTCAGCTGTGGAGAAACTTTCTGAAGAGTTCCACCAACTTAAAGAGAATTTATCTTCCTCCCCACCTGTACAAACCAGTGTCTCAGCTATCAGGAGTAAGCGTCCCTCTGTTCAAGGAAGGCGATATAGTGGGTACACACCCCGTGCCACTCTGTGGTTTTACCTATGTGTTGTGGTTTAACCCAGCTGGCAGCTAAACACCACACAGCCGTTCGCTCACCCTCCCCCCTCCCTCTCTGGGATGGGGGAGAGAAACGGGAAAGTGAAGCCGGTGAGTTGAGATAAAGACAGTTTATTAAGACAGGAATATAATAATAACAATAATAATAATAATAGTGATAATGATAATAGTATTAATAATAATAATGTGTAAGAAAACAAGTGATGCACAATGGAATTGCTCACCACCCGCTGACCGATGCCCAGCCTATCCCCGAGCAGCCGGCCCCCCACCCCGGACAGCCACCCCTATATATTGTTTAGCATGACGTCAGATGGTATGGAATACCCCTTTGGCCAGTTTGGGTCAGCTGTCCTGGGTCTGTCCCCTCCCAGCTCCTGCTGCACCCCCAGCCTGCTCGCTGGCAGGACAGAGCGAGAAGCCGAAAAGTCCCTGGCCTGGTGTAAACACTGCTCTGCAACAATTAAAACATCAGCATGTTATCAGCGCTCTTCTCATCCTAATCCAAAACATAGCACCCTACCAGCTACTATGAGGGAAAATTAACTCTGTCCTAACTGGAACCAGGACAGATATCCACCCCTTATTCCATACCATTTATGTCATGCTCAGGTTACACTCTTTCCAATACATTCTAATTAATCACCATTTTCATCTATGATATATAGCAATTATGGTAGTGATGACATACAGTATTATATAATAATTAACATACTACAATTCAACTCATGGGCTATTCTCACCCAGTATCAAATCCCCTTGAGGTACACACCGGACTTCCCCATTCTTTTGCATTACCCACCAAGTGCATGCAGGTCCCTGAGCAAAAGCAATTCCACGAATGGGTTTGCCTTTTCCTGAGGCAGGAGTAGCCCAGACTGTTTTACCCAGCATGTTTCTTACGTGCACTACAGGAACTTTATCCCCTTCTACAGTGCGTAACAGGTTTGATTGGGCAGGTCCAGCTCGGTTGGCAGATCCCTTGGTATTGACTAACCAGGTGGCCTTTGCCAAATGTGTATCCCAATTTTTGAATGTCCCAGCACCCATTGCTTTCAGTGTAGTCTTCAACAGTCCATTGTATCGTTCAACTTTTCCAGAGGCTGGTGCATGATAGGGGATGTGATACACCCACTCAATACCATGTTCTTTGGCCCAAGTGTCTATAAGGTTGTTTCGGAAATGAGTCCCGTTGTCTGACTCAATTCTCTCTGGGGTGCCATGTCGCCATAGGACTTGCTTTTCAAGGCCCAGGATAGTGTTCCGGGCGGTGGCATGGGGCACAGGATATGTTTCCAGCCATCCGGTGGTTGCTTCCACCATTGTAAGTATGTGGCGCTTGCCGTTGCGGGTTTGAGGGAGTGTGATGTAATCAATCTGCCAGGCCTCTCCATATTTATATTTCAACCATCGTCCTCCATACCAAAGAGGTTTTGACCGTTTGGCTTGCTTGATTGCAGCACATGTTTCACAGTCATGAATAACCTGTGCTATAGTGTCCATGGTCAGGTCCACCCCTCGATCACGAGCCCATCTGTAGGTTGCATCTCTACCTTGATGGCCTGAGGTGTCATGGGCCCATCGGGCTATAAATAATTCACCTTTATGTTGCCAGTCCAGGTCCACCTGAGCCACTTCAATCTTAGCAGCCTGATCCACCTGCTGGTTGTTTTGATGTTCTTCAGTAGCCCGATTCTTGGGCACATGAGCATCTACATGGCGTACCTTTACAACCAGGTTCTCTACCCGGGCAGCAATATCTTGCCACAATGCCGCAGCCCAGATGGGCTTGCCCCTGCGCTGCCAGTTGTTCTGCTGCCATTGCTGTAACCACCCCCACAGGGCATTTGCTACCATCCATGAATCAGTATAGAGATAGAGAACTGGCCACTTTTCTCGTTCAGTAATATCTAAAGCCAGCTGAATGGCTTTCACTTCTGCAAACTGACTCGATTCACCTTCTCCCTCAGCAGCTTCTGCAACTCGTCGTGTAGGACTCCATACAGCAGCTTTCCATCTCCGATGCTTTCCCACAATACAACAGGACCCGTCAGTGAACAAGGCATATTTCTTCTCATTTTCCGGTAGCTTGTTGTACAGTGGGGCTTCTTCAGCACGAACCACCTCCTCCTCTGATGATATCCCAAAGTATTTGCCTTCTGGCCAGTCCATAATCACCTCCAAGATTCCTGGGCGACTGGGGTTTCCTATTCGAGCCCGCTGAGTAATCAGTGCAACCCACTTGCTCCATGTAGCATCAGTTGCATGATGTGTAGAGGGGACCCTTCCTTTGAACATCCAGCCTAGTACCGGCAGTCGGGGTGCCAGGAGGAGCTGCGCTTCAGTACCGACCACTTCCGAAGCAGATCGAACTCCTTCATATGCTGCCAATATCTCCTTTTCAGTTGGAGTATAGCGGGCCTCAGATCCTCTGTATCCCCGACTCCAGAACCCCAGGGGTCGACCTCGAGTTTCCCCAGGTTCTTTCTGCCAGAGGCTCCAGGTGGGACCATTCTCTCCGGCTGCGGTGTAGAGCACATTCTTTACATCTGGTCCTTTTCGGACTGGCCCGAGGGCTACTGCATGAACTATTTCCTGCTTAATTTGTTCAAAGGCTTGTCGTTGCTCAGGGCCCCATTCAAAAGCATTCTTCTTACGGGTTACTTGGTAGAGCGGGTTTACAATCAGACTGTAATTTGGAATATGCATTCTCCAAAACCCCACGACACCTAGGAAAGTTTGTGTTTCTTTTTTGCTAGTTGGTGGAGACATAGCTGTTATTTTGTTGATCACATCCATTGGGATTTGACGACGTCCATCTTGCCATTTAATTCCTAAAAACTGGATCTCTCGTGCAGGTCCTTTAACTTTATTCTGTTTTATGGCAAAACCGGCCTTCAGAAGGATTTGGACTATTTTCTTCCCTTTCTCGAAAACTTCTTCTGCAGTGTCACCCCACACAATGATGTCATCGATGTACTGCAGGTGTTCAGGAGCTTCCCCCTGCTCCAGCGCAGACTGGATCAGTCCATGGCAAATGGTAGGGCTGTGTTTCCACCCCTGGGGCAGCCGATTCCAAGTATATTGGACTCCCCTCCAAGTGAAAGCAAACTGTGGCCTGCACTGTGTTGCTAGAGGGATGGAGAAAAATGCATTAGCGATATCAATTGTGGCATACCACTTGGCTGCCTTTGATTCCAGTTCATACTGGAGTTCTAGCATGTCCGGCACTGCAGTGGACACTTCTGCTGACTGCATTGGAGGCTGAACTAAGCCTAACTAACTGGGAAGGAGTGGCAAAAGGACCGTATTGTTGACTGGCCTAGAGGCTCCATGCATCTTTGGCATAGACTACCTCACAGGAGAAAGCACTTCAAGGAACCAAAAGGGTACTGGAGGGCTTTTGGCATCACTACCTTGGAGACAGAGGACATGAAACAGTTGTCTACCTTGCTTGGTCTCTCACATGATCCTTCTGTTGTGGGGTTGTTGAGGGCTGAAGAACAGCACTACCACAAGAGTGCACCGGCAGCAATATCACACAGACCGAGGCTCCCAGATTCCCGTCCATAAGCTAATTTGTCAACTGGAGAGCCAAGGAGTGATCAGCAAGACTTGCTCACCCTTTAATTGTCCCATATGGCCAGTGTGAAAGTCTAATGGTGAATGGAGACTAACAGGGGACTATCATGGCCTGAATGAAGTCACACCACCGTTGAGTGCTGCCATGCCAGACATGCAAAACCACCAGCCAGCAAAAAAGAAACACGAACTTTCTTACACATCGTGGGTTTTTGGAGAATGCACATTCCAAACTGCAGTTTGATTGTAAGCCCTCTCTAACAAGTCACTCATAAGAAGAAGAGTTTCGTGGGGCCCTGAGCAACAATAAGCCTTTGAACAAATTAAATGGGAGATAGTTCATGCAGTTGCCCTTGGGCCAGTCCAAACAGGACAAGATATAAAGAATGTGCTCTACACTTCAGCTGGGGAGAATGGCTCTACCTGGAGCCTCTGGCAGAAAGAGCCTGGGGAGACTCGAGGTCGACCCCTTGGGTTTTGGTGTCAGGGATACAGAGGATCCAAGGCCTGCTACACTCCAACCAAAAAGGAGATATTGGCAGCATATGAAGGAGTTCGATGTGCTTCGGAAGTGGTCGGTACTGAAGCGCAGCTCCTCCTGGCACCCTGACTGCCGGTACTAGGCTGGATGTTCAAAGGGAGGATCCCCTGTGCACATCATGCAACTGATGCTACATGGAGTAAGTGGGTTACAGCGGGCTCGAATAGGAAACCCCACTTGCTCAGGAATCTTGGAAGCGATCATGGACTGGCCAGAAGGCAAAGATTTCTGAATATCACCAGGGGAGGTGACGTGCTGAAGAGGCTCCACTGTATAAGTTACCAGAAAATGAGAGCAATATGCCCTGTTCACTGATGGGTTCTGTGGGAAAGCATTGGATATGGAAGGCTGCTGTATGGAGTCCTACACAACAAGTTGCAGAAGCTGCTGAGGGAGAAGGTGAATCGAGTCAGTTTGCAGAAGTGAAGGCCATCCAGCTGGCTTTAGATATTGCTGAACGATAAAAGTGGCCAGTTCTCTATCTCTATACTGATTCATGGATGGTAGCAAATGCCCTGTGGGGGAGGTTACAGCAGTGGAAGCAGAACAACTGGGAGTGCAGGGGCAAACCCATCTGTGCTGCTGCATTGTGGCAAGATATTGCTGCCCGGGTAGAGAACCTGGTTGTAAAGGTACGCCATGTAGATGCTCATGTGCCCAAGAATCAGGCCACTGAAGAACATCAAAACAACCAGCAGGTGGATCAGGCTGCTAAGATTGAAGTGGCTCAGGTGGACCTGGACTGGCAACATAAGGGTGAATTATTTATAGCTCACTGGGCCCATGACACCTCAGGCCATCAAGGAAGAGATGCGGCAGATGGATGGGCTCGTGATTGAGGGGTGGACCTGACCATGGACACTGTAGCACAGGTTATCCATGAATGTGAAGCATACGCTGCAGTCAAGGAAGCCAAGCGGTTAAAGCCTGTCTGGTATGGAGGATGATGGCTGAAATATCAATAGATGGAGGCCTGGCAGATTGATTATATCGCACTCTCACAGATGCGCTACGGCAAGCGGAATGTACTTACAGCGGTGGAAGCAACCACCTGTAACTTCATGGTTACTGGAAAATCTCAGTATTTTCATTGCTGGTGCCTCTTACACTTCCTGTGTTTCTTCAGACTTCCCCATTCTCTTTTCTGTTTTTTCCACTTCCTAACCCCATCCCGCAACCGCCCTCCCAGAGCACCAAAGTGCCTTTTCACACCACTATCTATAAGGCGCACCACCATAACCTGTTTCCTCCATGGGGAAGCTGTGAGTGCTGCGCTCTTCCCTGGAGACAAAGATCATTGCCCCAGTAATGCTCCCAGACATGCTAATTCTTGGAGCAAATGACCCAAAGAAGCTTATCTGAACCAAGCCTCCAATTTGACAGCACATCACCTTCAGTTATTAGGCTGGTGCCTGCTGTTTTACTTTCCAAGTTTTATTAATTTCAATGTACGTTGCTGTTGGCTGTGCTTCTCAACAGCTAGTGTTTTTTTGTGCTGCAGATGGAAAATAGGTACGTACGAGGAGCTGTCTTCAAATGCAAACCTTGAGGGGCCCGAACTTGAGAGCTTTAGTGTGCAGTTGTGGTGTGCCACCAAGCGGAGGTGGTAATTTAAAAACATCTGCACCTCTTTTTACATGTGCTGTGTTCAAGGCCTTTCCTAAGTGATGTGAAACGTGGCAGGAAACTGTGCTGCTCAAGCATCTCCTTGGCACTGATGTCTCCTAATGAGCACAAGAGTGTCTAGGCCATCTAATTGCCTTGATGTGTGCTCACATCTACATGCTGAGGCACAAGATGTTTTGCTGCCAGCAAAGCAGGACAAATGCACTCAAGCTAACGCCTTTGAACATCTCAGGAGTCTAGGAGGTGGCTGGATGGGATTCCTCCAGCTGAAAGGAGACCTGGGCTGGGTATTCTCAAATTAAAAGAGCTTGAAGTGCATTGTCAGGTCACTGTAGTTTCCCTAGCAGAAGCTGTAACCATCCTATTGTTCACAGCTCCTGCAGAAGAGGTTTCTTCCCCTTGCCCTCATGCAGGATGATGAGCATTTGAGGATGCATCTTTTGCCCTTCACTCCCTGGTTTTGCTGGGGCACTCACCTGGACTGGTGCTCATTGGCACCCTGTTGCATTAAAGGGGGACTTATCAGAATCAAACACTTGCGTGTTTCAGAGCCCTGCTAAGGGCTTTCACTGAGACAGTTTCACAGAGTTGAACATATTTAACAAGGCAACAGATATAACAGATTCAGAGTTGTCATTGATAAATACACTTACTGCAGTAGAGCTAATATATGATAATAGTGCTAGC
This sequence comes from Anser cygnoides, assembly GCF_040182565.1. Taxonomy (NCBI): domain Eukaryota; kingdom Metazoa; phylum Chordata; class Aves; order Anseriformes; family Anatidae; genus Anser; species Anser cygnoides. Next base: position 13,228,186 of record NC_089911.1, read on the forward strand.
AAAATGCTATCCTGGGTATTCCTCACCAAAGGGTGAAGGCACGGAGCTTTCCAAGAAGACATCCCTCCATGTTGGTGGAGGAAAAAGGAGCACAACTTGTCAACTGCCTCTTCTAGGTTTCCAATTTTTTTCTTTATCCCCTCCAGCTCTCCTGTTTTCCTCACTAACTTTTTCTTTTTCTAACACTAACTTCTTCTTTTTTCTTCTTTCTACACTAACTCCTAGCACTCTTTTATATCCTAGCCTTATCTGTTCCCTCCCTGGGGTGACGTTTAGCATGATTTGGGTGAAGAGCTGAGTACTATAGTCATATATGTTTAGCATGTACTTCATTAAGCTCATTATCATATTCAGGGGTGTGAACTTTAATATTCATTTTACACATAACGAAGCAAAAGGTTTCACTCAGGCACTGTGGCCCTCAAGATTCTGTTGTGCCACCAAAACAGGGCCATCCCACCAACACGGGATTCCCTCCTTGAGCAACCTCTCATACCAAGCTTGCGGACCTCCATCCACAAAGTTTTTATGAGCAAGAACAAGCTGCTCAATTCCCCTTTGCCCAATGCTGGTGCTTATCAGTGACACTAACAAGTCTGACTATTCTCCACACACCCCTGGAGAAGAGGATCACTTATTACTATGCTCACATTACATAGCACTTTTAGGGGTTGTATAAATATTGGTTCACCCTTGAAGCATCTGAATGATGTCAGTGTCACCCTTGTTATTTCACTGAGGAAACCTGACTCATTCCTCAAGGTCTTGAGAGACAGGGGAGAATTCAGTGCCAAAGGGCAGCATAGTCAAGAGGTGACTCATTCCCTTGCCTTTGAGGAGGAAATGAAATGAACCGCACTTTTCCCTACCTGAGACTTCCCTTCCTCATGAAGGACAACAGGAGAAGAGAAACCTGAAGTGCAGAACGAAGGATGTAAAATGAAGCAGGAAGAAAGGATGGCGTAAGAAAGAGTGGCAATAAGAAGGACTGTCACAAAGCAAAGACACGACTACAAAAATAAATCCCCAAACGACAGAGCAAAATACACCTAGACTTCTCTGGGGAGATGGATTTTCTCTGATTTCTATACTTAAGCGCCAGGCTCCTGGAAAAGGAGAGACAGAACTTACATTTCTAATCTCTCTTGCAATAATTTCAGGTCTTACCAGTTGCAACAGCAGTTTGAAAGTGCCACACAGAATTTGAGTTGCTGGTGCCTCTGTCAGTTTTCCATAGTTGCAGCTTCAGCTATTGTTGCTGTACGGGCACTTCAGTGCATAGCTCCACTACTCTTAGAGCATCTTTTGCTGTGCAGTATTGTCCTCCTATTTAACATTTTTTGTTCATTGGACACCACAGGTGAAGGCAAAGAATGGCAAATCATGCAATCATAGAATGGTTTGGGTTGGAAGGGACCTTAAAGATCATCCAGTTCCAGCCCAAACCAACCGGTCCTAAGACAGACCTCTGAAGGACACTACTCGTTACCAGCCTCCACCTGGACATAGAGCCATTGACTACAACTCTTGAAGGGTGCGGCCTTCAAGCCAACTCCTTATCCACTGAATGGTCCACCCATCAAGTCCATCTCTCTCCATTTTGGAGTTCAGGATGTCATGTGGGAGTGTGTCAAAGGCCTTGCAGAAGTCCAGGTAGATGACATTGGTCAGTCTTCCCTTGCCAATTGATGCAGTCACTCCACCGTAGAAAGCCACCAGATTGGTCAGGCACGATTTGCTCTTGGCGAAGCCATGCTGGCTGTCTCAGATCACCTCCTTGTCTTGCATGTACCTCGACACTGCTTCCAGGAGGCCCTTTTCCATAATCTTGCCAGGCACAGAAGTGAGGCTCACCGGTCTGTAGTTCCCCAGGTTCTCCTTTCTACCCTTTTTAAAAATGGGAGTGATGTTTCCCTTTTTCCTGTCAACAGGGACTTCGCCTGACTGCCAGGACTTTTCAAATATGATTGAGAGAGGTTTGGCAACTACATCAGCCAATTCTTTCAGGACCCTGGGTGTTATTGTACATCTTAGCTGCACATGCACATAATACTTCAAATAGAGGATAAAACACAAGATAACATACATGGCCTACAGAGAATATGAATTGGAAAACAGTGTTTCAGAATTGATGCATGATTTAGGTCAGGATGTTTATGCTCATTTTAATTTCAGTATTTGCTTTCCAGGAGCTTAAGTGATTCATTCCTTATTCTTAGTCTGTTTCCACCTCTGCAGTAGTTTCTCATCGCTTTCTGTGTGGACAAAAAATGGAGTCATCCCTCTACCTACTGGTCTTTTATATGCACATCCCCAATCTTCTTGGGGCTTTGCCTCAAAGCTCATTTTATTCAATTAGATTTTCTTCAGTAAACTTTTTATCCACCTATTCTGGAAGAACTTTTAATTAAAAGAAATCAGAAATCAGATTCTTTGCAATTAGTAAAAAAGAAAAAAAAAGTTTGTGTTCAAAAGTAAATTCCCACTACATACGCATATGCAATCTACCAAATACATTCAGCCTTCTCATTTGCCGCAGATGCCCACCTCCTTACATCTGTCCATTGTAACTTGTTGTTCCCCAATTAGACTTTTCCCTGCTAGAGGCTGGAATAGTATTTTGTCATATGGTGTATCTGTGAAGTGCCAAATGAATCAGTGGTACTCTTTAAAGCAGTTTATGGCTTGGTCTGTATGGAGTTTACAAGTAATCTTTACTGGAAGTAAGAAGTCTTGTTTCAGTAAAATTCGGAGGCATTATACTTGTTTATCATAAATGCAACTGTAACAATTAAATAAAAAATCTTGAAAAGAGCCCTAGCAAACAGAGGATGCTTAAATGTTGTGGAGTTATCAGGCCTACTGTACTTGCACAATCTTAATAACTTCATCTGAAATCTATGCAGAGGTATAAACACCTTCCCTTTCCACTTATACAACATCAAGGCTTTAAGGAGATACAGAAATGGTTGGGAAAAGAAACACACAAAAATTGAAATGAATCTTCCAATTTTTGCCTTATTAACATAAAACTGGAGAAAAACCGCCTTTCTCTAAATCATAGTTTAAAGATGAAAACTTTTATTTTTACTTGAGTGTATTTTTATTTTTATTTGTATTTGTATTTTTATTTGTATTTTTATTTTTATTTTTATTTTTATTTTTATTTTTATTTTTATTTTTATTTTTATTTTTATTTTTATTTTTATTTTTATTTTTATTTTTATTTTTATTTTATGTTTATGTTTATTATTTTATTTTATTTTTATTTTTATTTTTATTTTATTTTATTTTTGTAATTGCTTTGTGTATTTCTCCCTTGTGGAGTTGGATAGTTTACAGTGGATCTTTGGATTTTGAAACTGAGCTAGTAACCTCCTTGTCTTGCATGTGCCTTGACATTGCTTCCAGGCAAAGGTGAGGTTCACTGGTCTGTAGTAGCCTGCGTCCCCCTTTCTACCCTTTTTAAAAATGGGAGTGATGTTTCCTTCTTCCTGTCACCAGGGGCTTTGCCTGACTGCCAGGACTTTTCAAATATGATGGAGAGTTGCTTGGCAACTACATCAGCCAGTTCCCTCAGGAGCCTGGGATGCACATCATGGGGCCCCATAGCCTTATACCAGTTCAGTTTCATCAGATGGTCTCGAACCTGCTCTTCACTTAGAGTGGGAGGGACTTTGCTCCCCCAGCCCTCATCTACAGGTTCAGGGAAACAAGAGATGTGGTAAGCCTGACTATCAGTGAAGACTGAAGCAAACAACTTTTTGAGTACCTCAGCCTTCTCCGTGTCTGCTGTTACAAGCTCTCCCTTCTCGTTTATCAGAAGGGGTACATTCTCCTTGGCCTTTTCTTTTTTGGCCAATGTACCCATGGAATCTCTTCCCGTTATTTTTTGTGTCCCTTGCCAAGCTCATTTCCATCTGTGCCTTGGCTTTCCTGATCCCATCCCTGCACATCCAGACAGCATCCCTCTACTCTTGCCAGGCCTCATGTCCCTGCTTCCACTGCCTGGGCATTTCCTTCTTGCACCTCAGTTTGACCAGCAGGTCCTTGTTCAGCCATGCTGAAACTGTATTTTTATTTTTTTTTAATTTTTATTTTTTTTAATTTTTAATTTTTTATTTTTATTTTATTTTTATAATTGCTTTGTGTATTTCTCCCTTGTGGAATTGGATAGTTTACATTGGATCTTTGGATTTTGAAATTGAGCTAGTAATTTAAATAATTTTAAAGAAATGAATACTGGCAGAGATAGCATTTGTAAATATGGCGTTATAAGCAGATTATGGATTAGAATGACTTGCTGATGTGTTGTTCTTTGTGTCACCCTTTACAGAGAACATGGGGCAATGCAAATCTCTGGAGTACCATCACCTGCCTGCACACAAATTCTTAGAAGAAGGGGAATCTTATTTAACTCTGGCTGTGGAAGTAGCATTGATAGGGCTGGGACAACAACGAATAATGCCAGATGGCTTGTACGCACAAGAGAAGGTTTGTCAAAATGAGGAGCAGCTGATTTCTAAGCTACAGGAAATTGAATTGGATGATATTCTGGTGAAGATTTTTCGAAAACAAGCAGTCTTCTTATTAGAAGGTAGCTCGCTATAGATGCTAACTGCTTCTTTAAACTGCCTTCACTTATAGAAGCCCACAGAACCAGTATTCTTTTGGAAGCTGACTTTATGTACTTGATGTTTTTTTGATGTAGAATTCACAGAATCACAGAATGTTAGGGATTAGAAGAGACCTTGAAAGATCATCTAGTCCAATCCCCCTGCCGGAGCAGGAATTCCAGCAAAATTTTGTTTGCAATTTCTTATGAAAATCAAACATACACTGAATAAATACCATGACTGTAGAAATAAGGCATCCGCTGATTTACAAGCCTTTAATTTTTATTGCATTTTGTTCTTTAAATTTTTTGTTTGATATAATCTCAGTATCCTAATTGTACAGCCCAGGCTCACAATTAAATATTATAGACATCAGTTATCAGCAGTTCTCAAGTAGCAGAATTCTAAATGTCACTTGTATCCTGAAAAAGGACTGGCAGCTTTGTAAATGTATGAATATTTTTACCTCTTTTCCCAATTAAAGAGCTCAGAAAATTCACTTAGAATTACTGGGACAGAACTACAACATTTTATTTGTAGCAATTAGGAAAATGACTTGCCTCTGAAGTTTGAATCATACATGACAATTGAAATACATGGTCAAATATTGAGGCTTAAGGCCTGATCTTATGACTAAATTGTGACTAAGTTATGTGTTTGGGAATCACTGTGGTGGGTTGCAATAAAATCTGTGGGAAAAAAAAGTGCATGCCTTTGCCTTAGCTTTCAAAAAGGCTTGACATGTAACACTTAAGCCTCATGTTCAGAAAGTAGCCTCATGGGATCTGAGGTTGTCTTTCTAGCTTTTGGGTGTTTTGTTTTTTTATTTTTAATGGAAGAAAAAACTTTAAAGGAACTAATTCGCCAAAGGCATGGTTTTGTTTTGAGTGCCTACTCAAGGGATGGTGTGGAGTACAGTAGGCTCTAGGTGAGTTGTGAAGACTTACAGAGCAGTCATGTTTTGTTTTCTTTCTGTAAGACATTTGTCTTTTAAAACTTCTTTAATGGAAGAGATGCAGTATGTTGTTTAGGGTTCTCAGCTGTGAGTCACCGTTGTTGCCCAGATCCTTAAAGACTCTGGCACCTACTGATGGTGCCATTTGAAACCGCAGAGAAGCTGCACCATAGGGAGAGTTTCCATTATGGTATGGCTATACTGCTGCTTTACGGCCTTTGGACAAGAACACCAGCTAACTGGATCCAGCTATTAACCACCACCGGACAGGGATCCTATGGATTATAATTTGCTGCATTTCTTTACTGAGGAAAAGGCAGGATTTCTCTCAAGTGTTCGCTGATACTTATAGTTTACTATAAGGTAATCTTAGCAGGAAATCTGCTAAAATAACTACCTATGAAATTACCATAGTGAGCAGTGTGCAGTGTCTTGCATTACTGTTTGCTGAGAAATCTAGCTTTCCTGCAATAGCTTCAGTTTATGCCAGGTTAGGCAGAAATTGCCAGCTCACATGGAAGAAAAACTGCAGTGACTGAAGATCCTAATCATATCAATTGTGTTTTTATAGTTATAGTCCTGTAGGTATACATATAAAAAAAAAAAACTTAACCAATATTAAGCTGATTTCTATGCTGTTAATGCAGATTAATGCATGTTGTATGTAGCTACCACTTGACTGAGTGGGAAAGCAGAATGTTAAGACTGTTGCAAGAACTGTTTTAATTTTTTGCTTGACTGCTAAGTTAATGTCAGAATATGTTTTTATATAAATGCTTTGTCCTGTACTCCTCATGTCCTAACTGAGTTTCTGACTGAATCACCAACTGGCAAACATACATGAAATGGCTTCTTTCATTGAAACAATGCTAGATAGTTTTCAATGGCTTTCAAATTCATTTCAAATGATTAGAGACATTGTGTCACCTGTGTCAGGGGTTTCCTGCCCTCCCTGCTTGCTTTCTTACACAGGAGGATGGAGAGTTCTTGTGCTCTAAGGAAAACATCCTTAAAGAGCTGCCAGCTCTGTTCAGCTCCTTTGTTCCTAAGGAGAGTGTTCCAGGGGATCTTGTCTACTAGGTCTTTAAACAGCTTGAATTTTGCTCTTTGGAAGTTCAGGGTCCTGACTTTGAACCTTTTCAGGCCCATATTCCTCGAGATCACAAACTCAACCAGAGCGTGGCCACTGCAGCCCAGACTGCCTCTAATCTTGACCTCTTTAATGAGCACTTCTGTGTTGATGAGCACCAGGTCCAGTAATGCTTCTCCTCTGGTTGGTTTGTCTAATACCTGGACCAGGAATTATCCTCAATGCACTCCAGGTGTCTCCTGGATTGCTTACAGCTTGCTGCGTAGCTTTTCCAGCAGACATCCGGGTGGCTGAAGTCCCCCATCGGGATGAGAGCATGCAAGCATGATGCTTCTTGTAGTTGAAGCATGAAGGTCTCATCAACAGGCTCCCCTTGATCAGTCGGCCTGTAGTAGATCCCAAACATAAGGTGTCCTTTATTGGTATGGTCCTTAACTGTTACCCACAAGCTCTCAACTCATTTGTGGCTGTTTCTCAGAGGCATCTCTTTGCAATCAATCCCTCTCCTAACACAGAGGGCAACACCCACGCCCCTCCTTCCCTGCCTATCTCTTCTGAAGAGCTTGTAGCCCTCTATTCCAGTGTTCCAGTTGTGTAATCCGTCCCACCACGTTTCTGTGATAACAATCAAGTCATATTTGTCTAATTGTGCCACGGTTTCCAACTTCTGCTGCTTGTTTCCCATGCTGTGTGCATTGGTGTTGAGGAATTTCAGCTGGGCAATCGGTCACATCACATTTCCAGATCCCTTTCTGTTTGCATTGGGACAGTTCACAACTATTTCCCTCTTGCTTCCTAAAGTGACAGTGTTCTCAGATTCACTTCCATCACTCAGAGGTACATCCCTTTCCCCCACTGCATTCAGTTTAAAGCCCTCCTGATAAGCCCAGCCAGTTTACTGCCCAGAACACTCCTGCCCTACCTGGTCACATGCACCCCATCTGGTGTCAGCATGCCTGGTCTCTCAAAAGTGCGACCAAGAGTGTAGAACCCAAAACCTTGAGCATGGCACCAGCCTTGTAGCCTATCGTTCACTTGGTCCATTAGTCTCCTTTTTATTGGGTCCCAGTCTCCAACTGGGAGAACAGAGGAGAACACTACTTGTGCTCCTGATCCCTTTAACATCTTTTCAAGGGACATAAAGTCCCTTTTGATATTTTTGAGTCTCTTTGTTGCAGCCTCATACATGAAAGAGTAGGAAGGAGTAGTAGTCTTCTGGCCCCACCAGGCTTGGTAGCCTCTTCATAACATCACAAATATGGGCCCCAGGCAGGCAGCAAACCTCTCTGGAGAGATTATCTGGACAGTAAATGGGGACCTCAGTGCCTCTCAGCGAGGAGTCCCCCATGACTAACACCCTTCATGCCTTTTTTGTGGCACTGGCTCTGATGCAGGTGGCAGACTGAGACAACTTTGTGTGGTTGCCCTTTCCGACATCTTCACCATTACTCACAGTCTCCTCTCTCCAACCCTAGAGCATTGTATCTGTTGTGCAGGGGCACTTCAGGGGCAAGGGGGAGACTCCTCCTCCTGCTCCGAGCAGAGACGAGGGTCCAGTCTCCCTGATCTTGTGAGTCATTCAAGTTTGTTGCTTGAGGGCTAGAAGCTAGTTTATGTTCCCCTTGCCAGGACTTAAGGTAGGGCTGTTGCTTGGACCATGTCAGTGCATAATACCATTTATCAGTCTCCCGCTCGGATTCCTGGATGCTACATTGCCTGGTGAGCTCCTCTCATAACAGAGCCACCTGTTTGAAAAGTTCATCCAGCTGGGCACACCTACATCCATGACACCCACCTCTGCCTTCAGGACATAGGGGGACTTCCGCATTCTGGAGTTCCCTGGAACTGAGGGTTTGGGCAGCTTTTTTGGTCCTCCAGAGGTCTGTTTGGGTGTAGTCATCTGTATGGGGATGTTGTGGCCCCTTTGTCTGGGTTTCAGGCTCAGCCCAGCTGGCGCATGGACACCATTTCTATTTCAGTAGAAAGTGCCTTCCTCCATTGCTCCCAGAGTAGAAAGCAACCCACCTTCTGCCCTCCATGCACAGCTTCCTACTGAAATTACCACACCACACCCTAGTCACTCAAGCTCCCTAGGGGCAGCTTTTGTATGTGAGGGTGGCTGCTGCTGCTCGCCCCGCTGAAGCCTCATCATCTGCTTTTGTGAGGGCTGACAGGTGCTGGCAGCTCCCTCTACTCCCTGGGGTTGCCTTGATGCAGGAATCCCCCTGCATGCTGCAGAATGCACCTGCCCCCAGGGCAAATTGCCTTGGCAGGTGATTGTGAAGAAATTTTTCTTTAGGTACATTTGTTCCTTTCAGCAATGAGGACAATCACATCTTCCACTTTGGTGGTTATTTTTGGATATTTTTAGTTATCATGACAATATATTAAACATGTTTAAAATGTTAATTAGATGCAGAAAAAAATAACTTTTTCCTTAGAAACCAGTTTCTACTCATTTACATGAACAACTGCTCTATAGCAGTATACAAATAGGATCTTGCTGGGAAAGCCTTTCATGCAATTTACCTTTTGCAACCTTATCCTCCTGAATTGCTTTGGTTGTGCTGCTAAAGGTTCCTTAACATATAGGCAAATTGGCCTGAGCAAGGACGATGTTTGTCCCAGACCCCTTGTTTTCAGAAGAGAGAGAGAACTTCAGTTCTTCCATTGGTAACGTGTCTAAGAGATGAGTTGCAGTTTGCCTGACATATTTTCCTGTGTGAAGGAAAAGCTAGGAGATAAAGAAAGCATTACAGTTAGCCAATGTGCTGTTTAATGAGATTCAGGTCATTTGGAATTGGAGGCCACAAACCCCAAATTATTTTTCCTGCCCACTGACTGGGAAGAATTTAGCACTACTTCTATCACCACTTTTGTTCTCATAACTAACAGGCTTCACTGAAGTGTGTGCCAAGATGAGCCTTTATGTAATTCAAGCAACTTCACCAGAGGAATATTTAGCTCTGTCCTTAATCACCTCCATCCATTTTTAAACTTTCCAGAATCCTTCTATGAACAGTGATTTGCCTTTGATTCCCGGGACACGAAATCAAGGCTTTGAAAATTGCAGCTCAAACTAAACTGGCAGAACACTAAAGCATTATTGAAAAGTGACTTTCACAGAAATTTTTGAAAGCTTGCAACGTGAAACTTAGTAGGGATATACAAAGAAAATGATGGAATACGTTTTTTTTGTCGAATAGAAATTTACTAATACAAAGCACTCAGAGTATCTTCTATACTTAAAAATACTAGGAAGCCAATTTTGCTTTTTGATATTCCAAAAAAAAGAGAGAAAAAAAAAGGCCTCCAGGATTTCATCTGTACAGCAAAAACTGTTGATTGGTCATCCAAAGTACTGATTGCATATATTAGCAAATTCATAATTTTTAAAGAGCTCCATCAATTCTACTAGACAACCATGGTGATCTACAGACCCTGTCTTGTAGTCACAGCTCTAGCTTCAGAACATTACCTACAGTTTCTCTTAAAAAAAATCTAATAAACTCCTTGTCATGTACATGCAAATCCAAGTTTAGCTTTACTGTCATGGCATTAAAACCAAAAGATTTTGAGAATAAGACATGAAGTACTGAGAGGGAAGCTAAGCTGTCTTGGATTTCAGTTGCACCTTAGTATCTGAAGTCTGAGTCTCCCATAGGTGCCTTTTCTCTTTCACGCTGAAAAGCTGTGCAGTTTTTCTCTAAAGGGAAAATGATGTGGAAATGAAGTGTTGAAACACTAAAAAGGTAAATGAAAGTAATGTAATTTAGATAATAAAAATCTCTGCTGAATTATGTTCTGGCAGAACCAATAGACTGCAAAGGAAATTTTGAAAATGAACTTAGGGGCAAAAGTCAGTTTCTTGGGCCACAAGACATAATCTCATAATACAGAATGAATATCACATCTTTCAGGAGTTCACTCAACTCACCAAAAGAATGAAGATTCAATGTTAGTCTGTGATATGGGGGAATTATGTTCAGTTTCCTTCAGTACTAAACAGAGACTCCGAATTAAAAAAAAAAAAAAAAAAGTTCTCATTTAAGGGAGTGTTGAAAAACATTGTAGCATTTTGAAACAATGATAACAATGGTGTTCAGTTGCATACCTCAAAGATATAGCTCTGAAGAGAAGATAAGCAATTTGAGATGTATTTTGATTAGGTTTCCTTATACTCCAAAATTAATTCAAATATGTAATTTTAGAAATTACATTAGAAATATTTGATCAGTTTTCACCAAAAGAGCCTTGAGATTTTATTTTTTTTTCCTGGAATCTTTTCCCTGGACTCTCCCTACCTCCACAAAACAAGAGTAGTACATATCTAAACTAGAGATATTGGCCAACTCTGTTGGTCCATGAAGGTTTTTAACATAGTGTGAACTGTACTGTGCAGCACCACTAAGGATGCACAAGAGATATCAGTCAGTCATGAAAGGACATGAAATAAACTTCCATCCATTCTGAAGGAAGAATAAGCCATTCTGCTCATCAAAAGCAGGTTCCAACCATCGTGACTGCATTTAATTCTAAAGCATTCTCTTCAAACAGGCTTCTGTTTTGCAATCTCCATAGTCCACAATATCCATAATACTGAATTATTTTTAAGAGGCAAAAGAAAACCATGCCGACACTACTACAGAATGGGGTATCCCATTGCTTCTTATTGTCTGTAACAGAAAATTCATGAGAAACTTCAAAACGTAATGAGAATCCAGTACTTGGAAGGGATAGAAGTTGCAGAAGCTAGAGAACACTAGTACTACAGGTCAGGACAACTCAGCTGTTAGGAAGACTTGGTAAAGACTCATATTTACATGAGATTTTGTACAAAGATTCAGACCTTTTCCTCCTTAATCTTCCGGTGACACAAGTCTCACTGTCAGAATTCATGGGTACACTGGCATCTTTGATAATTGCTTGCTTCATGCTAATTCTCTTTTTAGCTGAAGATACTAAAAAAGAAAATGAAAGTCTTCAGATCATATAGTCAAATATGACATCATATAATATGCCTAAGATAATAAAGATCTTGGCAAAGTAAAAAACTCCCCTCTTCAATTTTCAACCATGCCATATCCTATTATTCACTGAGGGCTAGAAAACTTACACAAATCCTACAGAGCAAGGACTCCCAAAAAACAGGTATATTAGCTCTCAGCTGTGAGCAAAGTCTCCATGCTGTGTGGAGCAAGCTGCGCAGTTCAGAATACACAACATATACACAACACGAAAAGCCAATCGAACAGCAAGAACTGTCCTTGTTTTTATTTTCAGTACATCTCAACTCTCATGCCCACCTAAATAATCCATGAAGTGTGAACATGGCACTCTACCATCCCACCAGGGCAATATGCCAAGTCTATAGACCACACATCTTTCAACTGCAGGCAGCATTTTGTGCCTCCTACGATGCACCAAGTCTACGTCCATCTTTTGCACAGAGGTTGGTGCACTTCTGAGCACTGCCACTAATCAGCAGATTTTTGAGGAACAAAACATTTCTTTCCTGTTCTTGGTGATCATATTGCTTACCACTCTAATGGACCAAAGTTGTAAGCTGGGCATTTAGGATCTACGAACCATCCATTCACAATTCAACTCCAGGAACAAACAACATAAAGGAGGCAGAATCAACTTTCAAAAAACTAATTTTAATCAAACCAAAAAAACCTGTTGATCATTAACAAGTTTATAAAACAGTGATTTAGTTACATAAATAAATTGATATCAGTGTATCAAATCTTAATTACTTTCAACTTCATGAGTATGTTTACATGGATGATGAAGTACAACCTTTTTACCTATTATAATAAATAAAATGGAGAGCATGAAATAGTTTTTCTAAACAAAAATACCTACCAAACATACCTCTATCATGTTCGCTAATGAAGGGAACAAGAGACACTGGACAACTTTTGCACCAAAACATAAAAACTGCTTTAAAAAGCACAAGGATATAGAACCATCAGCTAAAATAAAGACACTGTACTGTAACCAAAGTTGGTACTTAATAATATAATGAACAGTTTGGTAATTAGATCTTCAGTTTGGTTATTTTAAAGCATTAAGACAAGGCAAGATAGAAGGCTGCTTTTGTTTGAGTAATTCTAGAGAAAATAAAATATATTTAAAAAACAAACTGAAAAGTAGAACAGTCATACCTACACAACTTTCTGTCCTGCACAAAGTCAAAATACCTATGCAGAAGGTATATATATAATATATATATGTTATTTATGCACAAAGGTTAGCTCACTGCAAAGGCATAACATGTAATGTCAATCATTTTGGAAAACATTATGTGTTTTGTGTCAAAAGGATATTTCTTTAAGCTTTCTAGGCTAGGAGGCACAAACCCCAATTCTGGCATACTGTATTCTTAATGCTAAGGCTTGCTGCTCTCGCTGCGTATTTTTTGTTGTCCCTCTTTACTACAGTGCTTGTTACAAGCATGTGTGTATATATATATGTATACACAAGTTGTATAAATATATATATATAAAAAAAACACCTTCCCCCAATAGGTATCAGTCCAACCATGCTATCCAAAAGGTGGCTCTGCATAGACGCCCAGAATATAGTTCACCTCCTGAGCCAACCCTGAAGCAAGGTGCGCTTTAATCCTTCTCATAGGTTTTCTTTTTTAAAACCAAGCTACTGCAGCTTCAAGTATTTTGCATTACATAGATTTTTTTATATAAATTAATGTTATATTTTTCAGTATTCAGACATATACTATAATATATATACAGTACAATAAATGCTCTCATTCTTTTTTTATTATTTTTTTGATAAATCCCTGAGAATGTATGTTGACAGTTGCTAAGTTTCCACATGCACAAGCATTGTGTGCCATGCTTCTGGATGAACAGCACTGCAAAGCCACGTGGTCAGCCTTATAACTATTAGTATTTCATTTGTTGCTTTGTTTAAATATGCTGAAATGTAAGGATGAGTTACAAAGGAGTAAAGCTGGATCCATTCGAGGTACTTATCACAGGATGGAGGTGTTTTGTTTGTTTGTTAAAGCCATTGCAATATATGCTTGTTTTTGAGGCTGTGAACGTATACAGAAAGAACAGGAGAGCGATGTGGGCTTTTGCCACTTGACAACATATACTCAGTGTAAACCAAACCTTTTTTAACCTCTCTCTCTCACACATAACAGAAAAAATGAGAAAAAAAAATAAACACACAAACTTTCACAACATGACAGTTTAGTTTGCAAACTCAATATAACTATACACATATAATACCGGTGTGGCTCTGTTTCTTTAAGTTAAAAAGGATACAAAGGCAGGCTCAAGTAGAAACAAACCACCCTTTCCCTCCCCCCAACCCCCCACCCACATTCACACATTTTCATCAACCAAAGCGTTCACGAACCAACATCATCAGTTTCTTTTTGCCTTTGTAGATTTGTTTTAGGTTGTCAATAAACTGTGTAAACTGGATATGCCCATCATGAGCCATTAAGAAGGTCTCTCGGGCCTTGCTAAGGAACTCTATAAACTCACTATAGTGTCGAGGGCTGATGTGAGTGAGACGTGAATGAGTCGTATTAATGTAGGCTCCGATCGTGGCATCCAAGAGTTGCCTTAAAGGGGCTTTGTCCAGTGACATGAGCTTACCAGAGTTCCTCCTTCCGTGAAGTCCCACTATGCCAGGAGTGGTCAAAGTACACCTACGCAAAATGTCTGACAGTACTGTTGCACATTTGACACTTTTGACCACCAGAGGTATTATAGCTGCTAGCTCATTTTTCCCAAGGGAGTGGCTGAGCGCACATGCCCACAGAACATCATTAATAGCAGGGTGTGTATCCTGATTGTAACTCAGGTTGAGATGCGTCATGGCCAAAGTGGCCAGCTTGTAGGCCCGCATGGGGTAACCATGGTGTTCCATGTATCGTGCTATAGTAAAAAGTTGTGAGTAGCTCATGCCAGTTGTAGCAGCATCTAGAATGATTTGGTAAGCAGTCTCAAAAGCTATGTGATCCTTTTCACATAACGTCAGTGCAGAGAGGGCACAGTTTTGAGGATCCTTCATGGCACACTGTAGAGCAAGCGTCCTAGCACTGCCAGCCAGCTTCTCCTGCTGATTGCAGTCCAGATGCAGACGGACAATGGTACTGTTGGACATCACTGTTGTAGCAACAATACTAGTGGCTTCTGTTGGAGTGAAAAGTGTAAACCAGCTTTGCATGATGCTATCCAGTGCATAAACACCTTGGAAAGAAAAAAAGGATTAGTGATAACTGATAAAGCCTAACAGATACAGATGTTCAGCAAGAGATAACGTTTTTAGCAAAGTCTACGAAGTTACCAGCACATACAAGGGGATGTGCCTCAGCAAGAAAGGCCAACCCAAATAACAGGCTGGAAATGGACATTAAAACAAAGGCTACTGTGCAAACTCTGTAACAATCACTGAAATGCAGAGAACAACAAAAAAACATAAAAGATAAGCTTCACTCTCTTGGTATAAAAAATGAGCTGTTTTACTTGTTATTTAAAACAATTTGGATAACAAGTTCTGGCTCATTTGGTCTCATTACATCACTTAAAAGCAGCCCTCATGTTGAATGTTTTTAAAAGGTAATTTTAAATTATTTTCTCAGTGTACATCTGTGGAGTAATTGCCTAAAGTGACTAGGCAAATTAAACTAATATTCACATTTTAAAGAAAACGTACAGCATTGAAGAAGCTTTCAGGGTGGAGTGTAGCTGCATTACCTAAGCGTTCCCTAGGCCTCCAACCTTAGATGCTATCGCACTAGGGGAACCTGGTGTGCTGACTCTAAGGAACAGTACGGAGTGTAGAGCAGAGTGGAGACATCACGGCTAGGCTCTGTGACCAGGTGGGGACTCGATTGTTCTTGTGCACACCGAGAGCGATAAGCTGCACATTTGCTACCCTGAGCCAACGACCTGTCATGTTTTTGACAAAATGCTCTACTCTAGTGAACTTTTGCTCATTATAATATCATTATAATACCAAAACACACCTCCATCCCAAAAGCTACCCGCCTCCAAGGTGCGACCAGCCCTCACTGAGCACGCGCTGTGAATTTCTCGGAGCCTATACCTTTAAACAAAAGCGAGAAAACTTTTTACCAATTATAACCAAGATATGCATGACTAGAGTCACTCAAGCTCAAGATGGAAAATAATATTAATTGGCTTAAGAGAGAGGGGATGTTAGGGAAGATACCATCACGAAGGATACCTTCTGACTTCTAGGGTCAGTCGATGGGCTGAGCTTCTCTTCCCCCCCCCCCCCCCCCCCATTGGGACGCCGCGGGGTAAGTTTTGAACGCTTGGTTATACCAGGTGTGTACCTGTGTGTTTCATGCATGCTTGCTTGCTTTTGCAGACAGTGAATTTATTGCCAGCAATCCAAAGAACCTGCGTACCTGTTGCTGTAATAAATTGCACTTAATTGCATTGTTCCTAGCCGTGATAGTTCTCATTGAACGCGACTAGAGTGAGGGCGTGCTACGTTATTGGTGAATCTGTGACCGTGATAGTTCAATACCCTGAGTCCGACCGGACCCATAACGGTTAATTGGCTACACCCCTTAACGCAACAGCATCTCAAGGAACAGCGCATGCACAAAAGAACATGAAAGTATGCTAAATAGCTCACTTAATAGAACATCATGGCATTTAATACTAAGCATGCCTTAAAAAAAATAAATCCTACCTACCCCCTCCCCTACGGTTTTCAGATACATCTTTTATCAAATTCATATGCACCTGAACATCAAGCTCCTTAGTAAGGAAATACTCTGAGCAATATACACTACTGTCTATTATCTGAAATAAATATTTTCCTTAGTATCACTTTATTCCTGGTGTGTGTGTGTGTGTTTGTGTTTGGTGGGGAGAGGAAGGGGGAAACAGTGACTGATAGGTTCCATAAATTTAACCTTATAGCCAACTAGAGTGCCTTAGTATTGCTAGAGTCAGTTAACACACATCTGTGAGCCCACCTAAACCACACCCAGAGGTCCTAATTTTCTCTGTAGGACTCTGATGCTTCCTGCACATCCCTTCACTCATGCAAAAATTCAGCATAGCCAGAGAACACCAGAGCTTCATTTAAATAAACAGATTCCCTGCTTTACCAGCTTGATTAAGTCTCAAAAGTACTTTGCATGACATTATAGGTTCTTTATGAGATACTTCTATTAGAATATGTTAAACTAGTTTAAAGCAGTATTAAAAACAGCATTTTATTTGCCAATATGCAACTGCACAAAATAATACCCAGGCACTAATATCTGTAAGATATTCTCAGTAATAATTATCTTAGCAAAGATATAATAGCAATAAAACAAAAGCATTGCATGAAAATTTGCAGACACAAATTGTTCTCTGGCTGAGGGCATACAAAGGCAAGTTGTATTTTCCCAAGCTACTGACAACATTAATTTGCCAGTTAAGCATAAAGCAAAGAAACTAATCCATAGAATAAGCAGCGGTAATCTTATGAAGTTCTGAAACTCAGGAAGCATCTATGAGACACAATCCGACTCAAATGTATGAAAAAGGAGTAAATACAGTAGGGAAGCATGCTTTCCAGAAATACCTCCAGTGACAATTAAAACTGCTCCCTTATCATAATATTTATATTGTCCCCACTATCACAGGTACTGATTTTTATTATTACTTTTTTATAGCCACACAGCTTTTAATGCCCTCATCTTCACTTTTAGATTCTGTATCCTCAACTTGCAGATGGTAAACTGGAATACAGAAGCTAAGGAATGCCTCATCAAGACACACAGGAAATCTATGGCAAAGCAGAGAAATGAACAGAATGTCCTGATGAGTGCATTATTCTCCCACTGCTGTCCTCTAAATATGAGGGTGGTTCTGCTTCCATCTTTGTTCGTTGTTGTGGGAAAGGAATTCGCAGGTGGCTTAGCGATGTTTCATATGCCCCTGAATTAGAGATAATGAGGAAATAAGCGGTAGAAACAAAAACTTGAGCAAGGTCAAGATAAATTAACTTGGCTGCAGTGCTAAAGATGAGCTTTGGGCAGTGACCAATTGCTGGCTGGCTTGAGGTGCGTGTCTGAGGGTCTCTAACCAATTGTATGACAGAATC
Source organism: Anser cygnoides (assembly GCF_040182565.1). Classification (NCBI taxonomy): domain Eukaryota; kingdom Metazoa; phylum Chordata; class Aves; order Anseriformes; family Anatidae; genus Anser; species Anser cygnoides. The sequence goes on from NC_089911.1 coordinate 13,245,971, forward strand.
GGGCATGTGGACAGCGCATGGGGTTACGGGGAAAGTATATGTAGTGGAGAAAAAAGGACAATAAAGGCCTTCTGTTCAAGAGCCATCAGGAGTCCTTGTCTTTCATCCCTTCAAATGGTGATCCCGACGTGATCGGAAGAGAGCAACGCTGAGAGAAGCGTCTGAAGGGACCCCAGCCGAACGACTCAAGCTGACGGCAGGACCACGGCTTTAATCCTGGGACATCACCTCAAGAAGCAGGAGAGCGGCTGGGGCATTAACTATGGGAGCTAATCTATCGACCAATGAGGAGGCGATAGCTAAGATACTGACTCAACTCCTGGTAAAAAGAGTAAAATATGACCCACATAAAGTGAAATGATTGCTAAAGTTCTAAAGAAAGAACAGGGCCCCGGCAACAGCTTTGGCAGCGTTTGATGTAAAAACTTGGGAGAACGCGGGGACAACTAAATGGGATGCTGCCTCCCAGGGAAATACAACAGCTGCTGAGGTGATAACGACCTGGCGCTTAGTGACTGAGACACTGAGATCATGGCAAGTGGAAAAAAGGGTAGAGACAGTGGCTGCTCAGGCTACGCAGGCGGGTGAAATAAAAAGCTGTGACTGCGTACCTCTGGAGGAAGTAAACCCGATAGACTTGGGAACAGAGGCGGAGACAATGTCTTAGAGGCCGTCAGCGTCGCCGCTGCTGCCACCCACAAGGCCAGCAGAGCCGCCCACGGGGGATCCTTTTGACCCCCCCAGATCGTTGGAAACAACTTCAGAGAGAAGCAGTAAAGGGGGGGGGGGGGGGGGGAGGGGGAGGCGCAGGGCTCGTTTTTCCAGTCCAAGTTCGGGATAGCGGGCAAAATGACTGGAACCCCTTCTGGTGGGACCTTATTAAGGAACCGCGTAAGGCAGTGACCACTTATGGGTTATCGGCCCCGTATACGCAGTCCCTGCTGGAGAATGTCATGTCGGGACAGCTTTTAACCCCCTTTGGCATACGACAAGTGGCGGCGATGATATTAACTCCGACACAAAAGTTATTATGGGAACAGAAATGGAGATTTGTGCGAACATGCAGTGCTCCAAAATTTAGAAAGGTAGCCTGGAGATCCGCTTTTCATGGCCGGTATACCTCAATTGATGGGTACAGACCCGATAGTGGATCCACACCTTCAGGCGCGTCTAGATCCAGGCATCCTCCGGCTGACTGCGACCCTAGCCCTTCAGGCAATGTTAAGAATTCCAGAGACCGGGAAGCCCACGCAGCCCTTTACAACGGTCCAGCAAGGGGTGTCTGAGCCATACATGCAGTTTATAGGTCGGCTTATAGGTCTAGTGCGATGCACTAGATAAGCAGATTGACAATCGGGAAGCAAAAGACGCCTTGCTACAAAAGCTAGCTAGGTAGAAAACGCAAATACCGACTGTAAAAAGGTGCTGCAGGCTCTGCCTGTGAATGCAACACTAGTTCAGATGATAGCGGCGTGTAACTGAGTGGGTTCTATCGAACATCATACCGAATCGCTGGCGTCCGCTTTTGCAGCAGCACTAACCATCAGTCAGGACCCCAAGGGTCAGAAAAAATGCTATCGGTGTGGAGACCCGAGCCACCTAGTCTCCGCATGCCCCTGGCGGGGGCGGGGGGGCGGCTCGCCCCCAGTCCCGCCCACTTTGTGTCCCAGATGTGGGAAAGGACGCCACTGGGCGAACCAATGCCGCTCTAAATACAACGCGGAAGGGCAGCCTTTGCCGCCGTGGCGGGGAAACGGGAAGAGGAGCGCGGGGCGGGGCCGCGACGACACAAGCACCCCCGCCTCCTGGTCAAAGGAGGAACCTCCCACAAGGGAGGGCTCCAAACGTAATGATAACGCAGGGTCCAGCGCCACCTGCACCCCCGCTGTCACCTCCGGGCAGCCGCCCGCCCCGCCGCCGGCTGCTGCGCTTCTCAGGTTCGAGCGCCCGCCCGCACGCACCGGGCGCTGCCTGCTGCTGCGCCCTGCCCACCACCCCGCGGGCCCCCGCTCGCCGCTGCCCGCCGCCGCTGCTGCCCCCCCGCCACCCCCCTCCCCGGGCCGGCCTCCCCTCAGCCCGCCGGCCCCTCTGCTGGCGCTGCGGGCCGCCGCCGGCAGCTCGGCCAAGGATGTGGGTGGATCCCCTGAAAAGGCAGCCACAGATCTCAGCGGTGAAAAAAAGAAACTCAATAAATCCTAGCAGCTGAAAAAAGTTCTCAAAGAATGTGGTGCTGTAGGGGTCTCATTCCATGTTGGAATTTCATTAGTATCTCTAGGAATCTTCTACCCGGCTGTGTCAAGTGGTGTGGATATGACTGCAGTTCTCTTCAAACTTGGTTTCAGTGAATCATCGCTGCAGTCTAAAAGGGCTGCTGGTACAAGCACATTTGTGTTGGCATATGCTATTCACAAATTGTTTGCTTCAGTACAAATCAGCATTACTATAGTTTCTGTGCCATTTATTGTCCGATACTGCCGGAAGATTGGTTTCTTCAAACCTCCTACCCCAAATCCGTGATAACTTCTTATGGTTTTTTACTCGCCCAACATGGGGCTCAAGGAATTTGAGATAAGGATGATAGTTGAGAGAAGTAATGGGCAAAACACGGACTGGATGTTTTTATGAATGCAATAGTTGTGAAGAGTTTAAGAAAGCAGCAATTGTGAAAAATATGTTTCATATTAGTGTGGTGAAGGGATGAGGGGTGGTGTGTATGTAAATTGTCCACCTTTTCAGTGTTGTGATGATGTTATGTTTATTTTGGTGTGGGGAATTCTTTTTCTTTTTGATGTAAGTTTGTGAAGATTGTGATGACTGTAAAGTAAGAGTATATTGTGATTATTCTTAAATATGCTTTTCACAGATGAAAGGGGTGGAATGTAGTGGGTTTACGTGACAAGCTTTTGGTAGCAGGGGGCCATAGGGGTGGCTTCTGTGAGAAGAATCTAGAAGCTGCCCCATGTTAGGTAAGGGCCCCGCTGCTGACCAGAGCCGAGCCAATAAGCGATGCTGTTTGTGCCTCTGTGAGAGAATATTTAAGACAGGAAAAAAAAAAAATAAAATAAAAAAAAATGCTGCGCTTCACAGCAGCTGGGAGAGTGAGAGGAGTGAGGAACAGCCTTGCAGGAGCCAAGGTCAGTGAAGAAGGAGGGGGAGAGGTGCTCCAGGCACCGGAGCAGAAGTCCCCTGCAGCCTGTGGTGAGGACCATGGTGAAGCAGGCTGTCCCCCTGCAGCCCATGGAGTACCACAGTGGAGCAGGGTTCCGCGCTGCAGCCCCGCTGCCACGGTTACCACCGTGGACACCCTCTCAGCAAGAACCAGAGGGAGTGCCGGAGTGGATGTCTCCACAGTAATAGATGTCACGTTGTGGGGTACTCACGTTCATAAAATTCCATTGAACATCAAAGGACCAATTGGGAATGACTGTAGTGTTTTGCTGCTAGGACGATCAAGTACAACTTTGACCGGATTGCTTGTTTTTCCAGGGATAATTGATGCCGACTATAATGGACAAATCCAAGCTATGGCTTGGACACCGTCTCCACCATTGTCAATACCAAAGGGAACTAGAATTGCTCAACTGATTGTTTTACTGAGCAGTAGTCTGCAGGAGTTGGTTCAAGAACAACTCCAACAAGGACATATTGTTCCGACAAACAGCCCATGGAATTCACCAGTGTTTGTCATCAAGAAGAAGAGCGGGAAATGGAGATTACTGCATGATTTGTGACGAATCATCGCAGTGATCGAGGACATGGGCTCCTTGCAGCCAGGATTACCCTCACCTACCATGATACCCTGTAATTGGGACATTGTTGTTATGGACTTGAAAGACTGTTTTTTCACAATTCCTTTGCATCCTGACGACGCTCCTTGTTTTGCCTTTTCGGTACCAAAGATCAGTAGGAAGGAGCTTATGGATCAATATCATTGGACCGTACTACCACAAGGCATGAAAAACTCCCCAACCATGTGCCAAACCTATGTCGCAAAGCTATCCAACCAGTACGCCAGTTCTTTCCAGAGATTTACATATACCACTACATGGATGATATCCTACTAGCTGGACCATCTAGTGATGAAGTCCAAGAGGCACTGCCTGCCTTAAAACAAGCGTTACAGACAGCAGGACTCCACATTGCACCTGAAAAGGTGCAGACCCAAGAACCTTGGAAGTATCTGGGGTGGAATATTTTACAGCAAAACATTCAACCACAGCAGATATCCATTAATGCAGATGTTAAGACACTGAACGATGTACAGAAATTACTAGGCAATATAAACTGGATTAGACTACAATGTGGGATAGACAGTTCAATATTGGCGCCTCTCTTGAGTTATTAAAGGGAGACACTGATATTAATGCCCCAAAGCAATGGACTGAGGAGGCTCATAAAGCATTGCAAATGGTTAATGAAAGAATCTTGGCACAGCAATGCCATCGCCGTAGTGAGAACCTCCCCCTTCAATTATATATTTGTAATCAAGAACAACAACCAGTGGCTATTATTGGGCAATGGGACCCCTCCCGTAAGGACCCCTTAGTGGTCCTGGAATGGGTCTTTTTACCCCATCAACCCTCAAAAACTATTGCAACGTGAGTGGAAAAGTTCGCTGTCCTAATAAAGAAAGAACGTGAGAGAATAGTTGAATTAGTGGGAGAAGAACCCAATCTGATTATAATTCCCGTAGTAAAAGACTACTTCACCTAGTGCTTGCAGAATAGTTTAGAGCTCCAAATAGCGTTGACGGGATTCGACGGACAGGTTGATACCCACCAGCCACCTCATAAAATGTTCTCCTTTTATAATAATAGAAAAATTGAAGAGCAGCCATTGTGCCAATGGCAACCAGTGGATGGGCGGACGGTCTTTACAGATGGGTCCGGAAAAACAGGCAAAGCTGTAGTAACTTGGGAAGAAGGTGGAAAGTGGCAACATCAGATTGAGCAGATCCAAGGTTCCCCACAGATAGTTGAACTACATGCTATTATAATGGCTTTTAAGCGCTGGCCAACAGTACTTTTGAATATTCTATCTGACTCACAATATGCTGTAGGTGTCGCTACAGGACATTAGCGAGAGGGCACATTAGAGACATATCCCAAAGGAAAACTTGTTTCTAAAATGTAAGGAGCTGTTATTTTTGGTGGAGCAGTGAGTGCACCCATATTGTATTATTCACATGCGGAGCCACACCATGTTGTCCAGTATTTTTACAGAGGGTAACGCACGCGCTGACCAGCTAACTAATATGACCCTGACTGCCCCGGTGCCTAAGGTGCTGGAGCAAGCACGGTTATCCCATGCTTTCTTCCATCAATCCACCAAAGTCTTGGTGAAACAATTCGCTATATCGATCACTGACGCCAAATTGATTGTCCAAACATGTCCTGACTGTCAACAACATGTTTTGACCACGCCTTTAACGGTAAACCCTAGATATCTATGGTCCTTACAGTTATGGCAGACCGACGCAACGCATATTCCAGAATTTGGTCGCTCGAAATATGTTCACGTATTGGTAGATACTTTCTCTCATGCTATTTGGGCGACAGCCGCGGCAGGTGAAACTAGCCGCCATATCCAGGCTCACTTCCGTGTTGCAGCACTGGGCATCCCAAAGGAAATAAAAACCGACAATGGCCCCGCGTATACTAGTCACTCCCTTCAAACCTTTTTTCGAACTTGGGGCATCAGACACATCACAGGCATTCCTCATTCCCCCACGGGTCAAGCCATTGTTCAGCACACACATCACACCCTGAAAGAACTGCTAAATAAACAAAAAGGGGGAGACACACAGGAAACACCACAGAACAGGCTGGGAAAGGCACTTTACATAACGAATCACCTATCATTACCCTTTCCTCACAAAGAGGTACCGCCCATAATAAAACATTACAAAAATATGAATTCCGCGCTGTCACGGGTGCCACAATCAGAGCAGGCCTTAGTAATGGTAAAAAATTTAAATGCAGGTCTTTGGGAGGGACCCCAGCCTCTAATAACTTGGGGTCAAGGGTATGCTTGTGTCTCCACAGGTCACGGACCAAGGTGGGTACCAGAAAGGGGGGTAAGGCCATGGTTGGCCTCCTCCTCACAATCGCCGCTGTCATCGGTTATTGCCAGCCCTGGGTCTCCATCCAACCACGCTGCAACATCTGGGTCACCCTTGCCAACATGACAGGACAATAAGCGATGTGCCTGTCCCGGGCTAAAGCTAACGACCCGTTTATGACATGTCTGGTGGGGAACCCAGCAGATAACAAAGACTGGACTGTCTACTTGCCGCAAGCGCCCCTAGAGCCACAGTAATTAGATATTCTGGGATGTGTAACAGCAACAGCACGTGTAAGGTTCAATTACATGGGCAAAAACCAAACCATGAAACAAATGGTCAACGCCACACTCGCTCCTCATCACAATGCATCTCTTTGCTGTAATTATACAAAACTATAATAGCATCCTTCCTTGCGCCAGGAGCCGCTCTGCTCGGCTGTGGGATCGACTGTGGAGCGGACGCCCCTAGGTGCACCCCGACCATTTTCCCCCGGAGGGGTCTCCACTCTCAGCCGCTCACCGCGGGAGTAGACAAGGACCTCCTGAAGCCGCGGACAAATTATTTTAAGTGACATTTTCTTGTGGTATGAATGAGAAGTGCAAGAGGCCTCTTTGCATGACTGTGTGGATTGTGATGTGTGACTGTGGACAGTGCATGGGGTTATGGGGAAAGTATTTCTAGTGGAGAAAAAAAGGGCAATAAAGGCCTTCCGTTCAAGAGCCATCAGGAGTCTGTGTCTTTCATCTCTTCACTTTGTGTTTGTTTTTTTTTTTTCGACCTTGTGTGGTTAAATGATGGGTATATTACTATTTGGTTTGCTTTTCAGCACAGAGAGTCCTGCATAATGTCATAGGCACATAACAAAGCTGTATTACACTCTAAGCTTGGATTTATCTAGGGGCTTAAAAAAAGATAAGAACCTCTCTACGAGATCTTGCCTCCTACATGGTGGGAGGCATTCTTAGTATTTCATTCACCGGTTTTCTGTTTCCTCTTCCCCACAGCTGACCAGATAGCTATCTCACCTGCAACCCAAACCTGGCTTTTCAGAGCAAGCAAAGTTGTAACACAATGCAACAGCCCATAACCACAAGTCTTTTCTCTGCTGCAACCTCAAACCTAGACACAGCATGTAGGGGAGAAGGGGAAATCTGTGATATTTCCCATAAGGTTATGCACCCCTCTACCTTGCAGGGGAAGGAAGTCACACCGCATTACTCAACTATTGTCTCACTTGGCCTGTGCCTATTCTATCATGTGCTCAAGCACATTACTACAATTAACATCTTCTATATGAAAGACTGTTATAGATCAGCAGGAAGTGGGAGACATTTGCAGAGCTTGGGTATTGATAAGCAAGATCAAGCCATCTAAGATTAACTCATGAAAAGGCAGGAGCCCTTGAGTAGCAACTCAGAACATACCTACTTCTGTTGCACATGTTACCAACCACCTCACCATTTCCCGCCGTCGCCAATTCAGTGTTGACAGCGTCATCCGCATCACCTATTAAAACGACACAAACAAAATACAAATTAATCCTAATGCAAAATCAAGGCAATATACCAAGAATTAGGGATTTAAGTTACTCAGATACACTGGGGTTCAAAATGGCAGCCTCTTGCCCTCTCCCTTCTCTGCTACCTCTTGTCAGCTGATACGTAAAAAGATTTGAAAAATACTGCTCAGTGTACTGGGTCTGGCTGGGATGTTAACTTTCCCTGCAGCAGCCCATACAGTGCTGTGCTCTGCACTCGTAGCTAAAACAGCAATGGTATCACACCAGTGTTGTGTCTGCTGCTGAGCAGTGCTGGCACAGCATCAGGACTCTCTAACCCTCCTAGGGGGTGGGCAAAAAGTGAGAAAAGAAACATCACCAGGGCAGCTGACCTAAACCAACAAAAGGGATATTCCATACCATATGATGTCACACTCAGCAATAAAAGGTGGAAAAAGGAGGAAGAGGGAAGGGGGTGGGCTCTCGTTGTGAAAACGTCTGTCCTCCTCCCGAACACCGGCTACGTGCGTTGAGGCCCTTCTTCAAGGACGTGGTCAAGCATCGCTCATTTGTGGGAAGTAGAGAGTAATTTCTTTCCTCTGCACTTCCATATAGCCTTTACTTGTTTTGTTTAGTTTTCCCTTTCCCCCTCCCTTTTCCCCTTTCTTTTTTTTTTTCCCTTTTGTTAAATTGTTAATTGTTTAGTTAAATTTTTTAGTTAAATTGTTTAATTAATAATAAACTTTCCTTAATAATTATTTCTTTTTCCTTTAATTAAATCATCCTTATCTCAAACCATGAGTTGTTCTTTCCTTTTCTTCTTCCCCTCCTCATCTAAGGAGGGGGAGTGAGAGAGCGGTTGTGGTGTTCAGCTGCCTAGCAGGGTAAAACCACCACACTCAGCTATCTTTAGCTATCATATTCCAGCTGTAGGTCCTTCTTACAAAGACTTTGTTTTATTGAGAAAAAAAAAGTAAAACCTAACCAATTACTAATTATTCAAATTAAATTATATTGTACCTCCTCCCTCTGTGAATGGTAGCCTTTAAAGTGAAAACGTCTACTCTTGTTAGGCAAACTAACCCATCCGATTTTTTCCGTACATCTGCATCTCTTTTCATTGACTTCATCAATACAGATAGGAGCTAAGAGTATACTGTGATTTGACTGTCTGTTTATTCTACAGTGATATATATACAATTCCAGATATATCCAGCTATTATTTAAATGCCCATAGTGATAACTTCTCCATCTAAACAGAGATCCTGCAAAGAAGCTCCATCATAAAACCATCAGAAACCCAGAAAAAGGATTTTTTAAAGCTTTGATTTTAGTGCCCATATTTTATATCACTCGCAGTTATTGCCTATGTCATTTATCAAAATGTGGGCAAATATGTTTATTCAGAAAAAAAAGAAAAACTGCACAGAAATTGCATGGAAAGCTTCCTTCAGTAATTGGACAGACTCCACAGATATCTATGTAAAGAAAGCAAGTAGTTTTCCCTTTACAGTACTGGTGATCATACCATGGCATTACTACTTGTAGCAGTGAAATAAAAAGCATAATAGGTCAAACATAAAGCTCTCAGTGATGAACTATACATATTAAAGTCGTAAAATGCACTCACAAAACAGATTGGAGTCAGTAGCACTTGTAAGAGGGTTTTCAACTCATATGCCTTCCCAATACTAAGGAGACTTCAAAGTGGCATGTAGCTCTCTGTCATACCAGCTACTCCTGCCACCTCCTTCAGTTCTAAGATGTATATAGGATAATTAAGAAGATGGAAAAACTACTGAGCATGAATAAACAGACAACCTTTAAGAAGTGTAGTTATAAATAACCACTAGTGATTTCACACTGGGCTCCAAGTATTCCCACCTTGGGAGCTTAGTGACTAGCTATTACAGGATAAGTAATTTGCTGCCTTTGTTGGCCTCAAATGTTGTGGTATCAGGTTGACTAAACAATAATTTAAGTGCTAGACCAGAGAACAGTGTTTTGAAAGAAAGCAAACTGATCTGTAAGGAGCAACTCAACACATTTTTAAGTATGAAAACATGGCTAGCGCAGAGCATAGGAAAAGCCTTTGCTTGAAGTCTTTCTGGAAGAAAAACGGGATGCCCCATCCCTGGGGGGTGTTCAAGACCAGGTTGGATGAGGCCCTGGGTAACCTGATCTAGTGGGTGGCGTCCCTGCCTATGGCAGGGGGGTTGGAACTAGATGATCTTTGAGGTCCCTTCCAACCCCAGCCATTCTATGATTCTATGAAAAACAGGCATCCCCCAAGTCAAAATTCTTCAGAATGCAAACACCTATCCTGTTCTCTCCATCAAAGTGAAGGAGTCTAGGTGACTTCCTTTACTGATGTACACAAAATTGAAGGCTAACATTCTTCCAATATCCAAGATGAATTTTCAGCTTCCCCCAACTAGAGTGAATCTAAGAGAAAGTATAGGTTTATGGTCTAAGTTCTGCTACTGATGGGGGAGGGAAGCTTAAAAAAATGGTATGAATGATGACTTCTCTGAAGATCTTCGCTGATGACTTTCCTCTCTGTGGTGATCTGTAAAAGGACCAGTCACAAGAGCCTTCAGCAAGCATAGTGGACATAACAATAACTCTAATGTAGACAGTCCTAACTTGAGAGCAAAACAGAATACCATATCTAGTTCCTTGACCTGGAAAAGTTTCTTGACTTGAAGAATCTGGTCCTTTCTATTTGATTAAACTGACAGGCTGAGAACACTAAGAGAGGAGCCCTTTACTGATGATTAAAAAACCAAACAAACAAACAAAAAAAAAACCACAAGGATTTCAAATAAAGCATGTATCCATGTCTTGATCAAAGAGGAGCTGAAGTTAATTTATAGCATAACCCATGTAGCCAAAGAAATATTTCACTTCTGCTCAATACATTTTTGAGATACTTCTTCTTAAAAAGAGTTTCAGATCTGTCCAAGACCTATCCAAGATCTGTGCTATCAATTGAAGAGAGCTTCTCAACAGGTCAATAAGTCTGAAAATGATGAGACCCCTGTGAATGATGTCGCTTATCTGAAAGCCAAGGTCTCTCCACTGGGAATAAACCTGACTTTGTCCTGATGGATTTTTATAAGAGTTTCTTAATCTAGAAGAATAGAAGATCTCGCTACCCATAAGAGATACAAGAAATGGCCAACCATTAGCTCCCACAGCAATGCAAAACCTCTTTGTCATACACATTGGAAGAAGGTTTATTTATCTATTTACAGCTTTTCATGGAAACGACACCAAATATGCATTGTGTTCACCTGCACTGTTTTGCTCAGAAGTTCTGCCAGCAGTACCTGTCTGCATTCATACAGTAATACTTACTTGCATTGGCATAACATATAATAGGCAAATGGAGGAATAAGAAGGCCCTCCTGCACCTGCAGATCTTACAGCATCTGTGCCAGTAAGGTTCTGAAGGATAGAATACACCTGAGATGGTCCATGCCCATTTGGCCATGTTGATGACCTCTTTCCACAGCTAGTTTAAATGCCTTCCCTCTGCTGAGTCACAGAACATTCACTACCATCAGAAATAGGGAGAAAGAACCCAGGAGTCCATATATTACTCCCAAATCTAGAACAATATAAGATGCTTTTCTGCCATAGAAATCCCAGTGAAAGAGCTGTGAAATGTTGGTATTATCTTGAGACAGAAGAGTAGACAATTTCTACACCAGTTTATTCCAAACCCTGGATTTAGGAGAAAGTACAAGTTCATGATAATTCTTTCACTAGATCTCACTGAAGACATTCTGATGACATCATCAACCACACAGGGGTATCCATGAATACAGTGACATCCAAAGTGTACTGCTAGCACTGAATGATACTTGATGAATGCTTGAGGTAACTCACAGGTCAAAGTTCTTTCTCTCGCAAGTAAGCATTTAAGGCAGAAACATACCAAGATGTGAAAAAAAAAAGCAGATTTCCACAGCAACCTTAAGGATAAGAAAGGCTAACAAAACATACAGATATCAGCTTTCTGATTAAAGAATTTAGCTTCTGAAAGTCTAGTAATAAATGGTTTCCTGATCTTTGCATGGTTTTTTTTGAAGAACTCCCTGAAAAGGGATGAAGAGGTTTATTTTTGTTGAAATAAACTCTAAGATTCATCAGTGTAAGGCAATATTACTTCAGATACCTAAAACTTAGCTGTCTCCTTTTAGCTTGTAAAGTCTCTCCTAAGAGCCTTAAAAGTGATCTGAGGCTCTTATACACCTCAGACCATCTGATGCAGATGACCATCTCAAAGCATGTGGAGTGCAGGATTTGATGAAGTGCATGCTGCTGTTAGCATAGTCTGCCTTAGAAACAGTATATTATGGTTGACTTTGGGTTTCTCTAGTAATTCAGCAAGCACCAAATCTCCTTTGGGTAAAAAGGAAAAGGAAAGATGGGAGGAATAGTAAGAAGCCCCTCAAGGCCATGCAAAAAATCTAGCGCATTTCTGGCCAGCAGGATAATTTGCTCTCTGGACACCCCTACATATACTCCTGGAGCTATTGAATTGGTCTTCTGTCACTCCTGAACACAAGAATGCCCTGCAGCCACCCACTTCCATCTCTTTCCACCCAAATAGCACAAAAGGGCTGAGAAGACCCTTGCTCTGTGTTTACCAGTCAACTGAGCTTTACATCAGTAAACAGAATCTGAAAACTGAGCCCAAGATGGTATGTCCCTCAGTGACTTAAAAAACTGTACCCACCAACACAGGGTCAAATTCCTGTCTTCTGCTGTAGTAATAATGAACAAGGGAAATACCTGAAGGCCCAACTCCAGAGAAACTTTCAGAAGAGTGATGTCTGGCAAGCTTTCCATGAGTGTTGCTATTTTAAATGCATCCTGGGCAAGTTTGAAGATGTGTGATGAGGAGTGGATATTTTTCTGGATGGATTGTAACACTGTTTCCAGCCTCCTAACATCACCTACAAAATGTAAACAGAATCAACAGAACAGAACAAGCTCCCAAAATATCCAGAGAGACATTATAATTGAGCAGGCCATTGCTGCAGCCATAATATGATGTTTCAGTTGTACACATTTTGTTTTTATAAACTTTCCGTAATTAAATCACATAAACAAAAGATATAAGGCAGCACAAACTCCTCTAGTGTCTGATGGTGTTAGTGCAGTACATGCCAAAAAGTCATCTTGATTTGTGAATTTTAGAAGTGATTTGTCCACTCCTGAGTCTTGCAGTCTACATCGTGTGTCAGAACAAAAAGTTGTTTCATCAGACTCAAATCAAGCCTATCTGGCTACCATCTAGGTAGCTTAACTACTTTGATGGAAGATTAAGTGACAGGTTTGTCAGTTCAGTGTGTTCCCATTTCAAGCTCCTGTCAGATTATAATTTGGATTCCTAAACACAAGTTTTAAAATCTGTCTACTCCATGTAATATTAAAAGCATAAATTTATCTGAATACGAAACTGACAGCACTGTACCTTTGGCTGCTGTTAGCATGGTTGATGCCAGCTCACACTGCTGGGATTCGATGTGACTTAGGGTGAACCAGCGGGGATACCGGTTTGGAACAACTGATGCAATGTGATGCGGGCGGGACATGTCTCCTGAAGGAGCCATAGATTCCATTACTAGCAACCTGAAATAAGGAGGAAATCCTTTTTCATTAAATCATTATTACATTAGGTTACTCATGAGCAAAACCGAAGCCGCAAGATCACTTGACCTTGTTTATGAAATGTGCCTTTTTGAATATAGAAAGATATTAGAAAATCACTTCTTTTCTTGGGGAATCTGAAAAGACTAGTTGCCAAACTTGCTTAAATCAGCAGGCATTTGCAGGAATTCACAGGACAATTAAGCCATCCGTTATCCAAGGCAGCTGAGACTTTCTGCATCATCCATCGAGCTGAAGCTTTTTTCCCTGCCTTTTTTCATTCTTTGAACCACAGAGCTCAGGAAGGAAAATGGAGTAGTTCTCCATCATATTGAGACCATGTAAATATTTCCCCATATTACTGCATGCTCAACTTCAACTTCCTTCACTTGAAAATTATTAGCAAAGTAAGGGAGATGTATATTCAAGAAGTCATTTGGATTTTGATCTTACAATAAATTCATACATACCGAAAAGGGCATTTTACTGTTCATCCATGAACTACTTTTTAAAGTCCTTAAACTCTAGCCTACCAACATTGTATAATGTACCTTAATTTGATGTTAGTGTCCCAAACAGCAGTGACAGAGGAAGTTGCCTTAAAAGTTACTTTTCAGACTCCATTTTCTAATCCTGAAGCAAGAATTTGAGTATGTGTCAATCTACAACAGTCTTATCCACCAAGGAGTATTCACACTTAGAAAACCCAAATTATTGTGTTTGTTGGTGACTACTAAGAATAGAAACGATGGCCAGTAACAGAGACTCAACTGATGGACCTTCTTCTACCCAAAACCAATACAATAGATACAAGATAAATGCCAACAGGAAAAGTAGGAGTGGCTGAACAAAAATAGGCACTCACAACCCTATAGCAAGTTACAGTTCAAAAAAGTGAAGACTTATCTGTTTGTATGCTCCTATATTGAAGGCTTCCTAATGATTCACTCCTGTAACATGCTAACTGCCCCTTGTCTGTGTCCTCTTTCTTGATATCCAATAAAGAAACCATGAACGTGTTTATGTGTGCTTGCACATGATTTGAACCTCAGTAAAGTGTCATCCACAGACAATTTATTGAAATTCTGAACTACTTTATAATGACTAGCAGATACCTCCATTCTGGAACACCCATCTCTATTGTGAAGTATTTTAGAGACAAAAAGAAAATTCCCTTATGGAGTAAGATGCAGAAGAGCAACAGTTAAGAGATCCTACTTAAGGATATATAACAGTTCATATGGACACAGCCAGGCAAGGTCTAAATTAACTACCTCAAACACTAGTGCAAGTGAATCACAGATGTGTGTGACTTCTCAGAGAAGTTTTCTGAATGCTATTTTGACTCTCTCAGCTAGACCAACTATAACATGACCAGCAGCTTGGCTAGTTTACTTCTACAGGTACTGTAGTTTAAGTTATATCTTCAGAACACATACATGTGAAAGCTATTCTTTTTCATCTATACATACTCTATATAATTATTTCTCAAATATAATATCTAACATTCTCTTGGTACATGTACACACCTTACTCCAAACTGACACTTGATCAAATTGTTCAGTCCCATGATTTTATGGATGTACTGGTTTAGGACTCTGTTGCGTTACGGAATGTAGCCAATTAACCGTTATGGGTCCAGTCGGGTTCAGGATACTGAACTATCACAGTCACAGATTCACCAATAACGTAGCACACTCTCACTCTAGTTGCATTTGATGAGAACTATCACGGCTAGGAACAATGCAATTAAGTGCAATCTATTACACCAACAGGTACACAGGTTCTTTGGATTGCTGGCAATAAAGTCACCGTCTGCAAAAGCAAGCTACCATGCATAAAATGCACAGGTACACAGCCTGGCTATTAACGCATTAAAAAGGCACAGAGACTCCAGAGATTTCTAAGTTTACTGGGGAGGTACTTGGTATAACCAGAAGTCACGATGGTATCTTCCTCCCCCACTGGGACACTTCTGGGTAAGATTTGAACACTTGGTTATACCAGTAAGACTGATTATTCTGAACCTCAATTGATTTCTTTGAGACCTTTAGTTAAAACTGAGACCACTGCTGATGATGAAATCCTCACTACTGTGCGAACAATCCCATGGTCACCAGCAGAGTTGATAAGAATACAGGAGAAGTTCTCAAGGCAGTCAGGAGAATCGGAAGTCGAGTATGTGTGGCGAGTTTCTCTTGAAGGAGGAGACCAAATTATGTTGAATGAGGAAGAAGCAAGAGGCTTTTGGGGACCAGGAGTATTTTTAACTACCACACCAGGAGACCATAATTGCTCTATAACTGAATGAGCTGTATACTGGGCAGGGGGTAGAGATCCCCAGGAGAGAGGGGAACTCCTGGAAATTAGAGCCACAAACTATTCTGACCTGGCTGTAGCAGTACAGAAAGAAGCCTGCATTCAGGCGATATATGAAAGATATGAATTCAGGAAACCCCCGCTGTTAACTCCTATCAACCCAGCTCGATTAACCCCTCTTATCTGTGCCCTACAAGATATAGATATTAGTTCATTCAGTACTAAGCCCCCAGATCACTCCCGGTGAGTTTGCCAAATCCATACTCAAAACCCCAGATACCCAAACTCAAAGAGAGATTGAAACTTAATAAGGAACAGGGTGAGTTGTGGAGTAAGGCCCTAGCTTTGGGTGCACCCCGACCATTCTTGTGTGGTGCCTCTATGGAGGACCTCTGTACATTAGTCTGATCTCTGGGTAAGAAAAATATTCCAGCTGGGAAGAATTGCCTAACTGGAAAATCCCCAACCCATAAGGAAAGTGCACCTTCTGCACCCAGCCTAATTGACGAGGAGGAAGCTCAACAAAAAAACTATCCCCAGGGAAGGCAGTGAGCCACCCTGCTCGGCGGGCATTAGCAATTCAATGGCTCTCTAATGAACACTCTGACCCTATCATTGCCATTCCCGTTGGACCCCAAAAAATATTGGTAAACTTTCTCATTGACACCAGGGCCCAAATGTTGTTAATTACATGAGACAGCACAAACCCTGGGCATAACGCCTGGTCGACACAGGGTTAAATTCACAGGAATCGATGGTGTGGAAAAAGAATGCCCCACCGCAAAAATTTCACTCTGGCTGCCAAATGAACAGAAATTAACCAGAGCAGAAGTATTAGTTGTTGCTGCATATACTAATATTTTAGGATTTGACATATTGTATGGGCAAATGTGGAAAATCCCACATGGAACTGTGTGGAGTTTTGCGACACATCAAAGGGATTCAGGCACAGTGAAATTGAGTCTGTTACTAACATCCATACCCTTACCCCCCACTAAAATCACTGATGTTTGGCAACATCTGTTGCCAGCAGCAGCACTTATGGGGATTGACGGGGTGGTAACAGAACTGGAAGGAAGAGGCATTATTAAAAGGACTCATTCACCTTACAATTCGCCGGTGTGGACGGTAAAGAAACCAACCAGGCAATGGCATTTTACTGTGGATTACAGGCAGTTAAATGCTAACACTGCACCTTTGACTGCTGCAGTTCCAAACATGGTAGAGATAGTGAAAGCCTTCTGTGCATCAACCAATACAATCACCCCAAAGGTTTATTATAAACTAGAAAAACATCCTACAGGATTTTATACTGGACAACCTGTGCTGGTGAAAATGCCTCAGATTGGAACAGTCACAGTGGTATTAACTAACCCCAAAAATCCCTACACTTGGGAAGTCAAAGATTTTTCTCTCACCCTCTTTCTAACCCTGATGGTTGAATACAACCGAGCATATTTTCTTTGCTTTTGTGTTCACAGGAATCCTGAGTGAACTGCGTGCGGACAGCTGGAGAATCACAAATCAGCAGTTTGGATTGATAATGCTGTGCTTTACCCTGACCTTAATGCAATCCCCTTTGGTTCATAGCCAAAAAGACCCAAAATGGCCATGGTCCCAAGCCCATGTTAAATACACTGGATTATGGGAGCACATGCCATCAGGGAAAACTTAAACTTAGCTACTGTGGTTGTGCATGAAGCTGAGGTGTTTCACTGTGACATCTCATAATGACCCTTGAAACCATGCATTGTCACAGTATAGTGCAAGTGTTGGAACACTGCAAAACATAAATGACCTAAATCTCTCTACTTTAGTTTTTCATGGAAAAAAAAAGATATTTTCAAAAGATGAATGGAGTTGGAATGATTCACTTTGAATGACTGAACTTCAAGCCACTTCAGGCCAGACAATACAAATCAGTTGCCAAATAACTAATGGGTCTACTTACAATAGGCCGACTGAAATTAAGACAATTTATGCTGATTCTTCCAGACCACAAAATTATAGTACCAGTTTTAGCAAAATAACTGAACCAAATTCTAATTGCTGGCACAATTTTACTTTCACCAAACCTATAACTGCGTACTGTCTTTGGGGTTACAGAGGCACTGAATTGCTATTCGAATTTACAATTGGTACAGCGACATCCACGTCGATTGTAAAGAACAAGAAGCCTCTGCTCCCGCAGATATTTGAAAATGTACCAACTCGGCCTCCCATTAGTCTAACTCCTTCCGTCTTCAACACAGGTCCTTACCTAATTAAAAATGTGGGACAACAAGTTCTCTTTAACCCTAGCTGGTCTCTAAAAAGGGTAGACCACCTTTTTGAGGACTGCCTACACCGGCTGGTTAGTGTGCTTACATGGATGTTCTCTGAAACAATCTTGGCACATGCCACAAGATGCAACTGGGTTATTGGGAACAGGATTAGGTATATTAAAGAGCATTGATGCCGAGGTTCTAATGAGTAGAATAACTGCTACTACAGATGACCTAAGGAAATTGGAATGACCAATAAAATCATATAATCAATTAATTGTAAATACCCTTGGAAAAACTCAAGGTGATACTTCCCTTCCTTGAGCTGCATCCAAGCAGAGTTATGGATATAGTCTGTAGCAGCAGCTATTATTAGAGAGGGAAAAGGAGGAACTTTACCCACTGAAATTATACTCCATGATCTGCTGCCTATGCCTATTGGAATGAACCTTACCCTGGTGAAGAAATTACTGTTACATGAAGATTTGAAGCAGTTAATGAAACAAGTTCAAGAAAATGGATGAAAGACTTTGATTACTGTCCATCATGATATAGAAGAAACACATCAAGTGATGGAAAGAATAAAGAAAGATGAAAAACTGTTGGTGGGACACATTGTTTGGATGGTTGTCAACTGCCACAGGAATCTTCAACAAGATGCTTCACCCTGTTGTTGTTTTGTTACTACTCACTGTATTATGCTTTATACTAACAATTAGTTTGTATGTTAAACTCTGGACTATGATGAAACGTTTAGTATCCCTACATGATGTACGTACACTCGATAATCCTCATCCTGAGAATGTATGTGATATACCTGACACATTCCAAATGTCATGAAGCTTGAGTGACTATAGTCACAGGGTGGATTATGCAGTGTGATTGCCTAAAGTGACTAGGCAAATTAAACTAATATTCACATTTTAAAGAAAACGTACAGCATTGAAGAAGCTTTCAGGGTGGAGTGTAGCTGCATTACCTAAGCGTTCCCTAGGCCTCCAACCTTAGATGCTATCGCACTAGGGGAACCTGGTGTGCTGACTCTAAGGAACAGTACGGAGTGTAGAGCAGAGTGGAGACATCACGGCTAGGCTCTGTGACCAGGTGGGGACTCGATTGTTCTTGTGCACACCGAGAGCGATAAGCTGCACATTTGCTACCCTGAGCCAACGACCTGTCATGTTTTTGACAAAATGCTCTACTCTAGTGAACTTTTGCTCATTATAATATCATTATAATACCAAAACACACCTCCATCCCAAAAGCTACCCGCCTCCAAGGTGCGACCAGCCCTCACTGAGCACGCGCTGTGAATTTCTCAGAGCCTATACCTTTAAACAAAAGCGAGAAAACTTTTTACCAATTATAACCAAGATATGCATGACTAGAGTCACTCAAGCTCAAGATGGAAAATAATATTAATTGGCTTAAGAGAGAGGGGATGTTAGGGAAGATACCATCACGAAGGATACCTTCTGACTTCTAGGGTCAGTCGATGGGCTGAGCTTCTCTTCCCCCCCCCCCCCCCCCCCATTGGGACGCCGTGGGGTAAGTTTTGAACGCTTGGTTATACCAGGTGTGTACCTGTGTGTTTCATGCATGCTTGCTTGCTTTTGCAGACAGTGAATTTATTGCCAGCAATCCAAAGAACCTGCGTACCTGTTGCTGTAATAAATTGCACTTAATTGCATTGTTCCTAGCCGTGATAGTTCTCATTGAACGCGACTAGAGTGAGGGCGTGCTACGTTATTGGTGAATCTGTGACCGTGATAGTTCAATACCCTGAGTCCGACCGGACCCATAACGGTTAATTGGCTACACCCCTTAACGCAACAGCATCTCAAGGAACAGCGCATGCACAAAAGAACATGAAAGTATGCTAAATAGCTCACTTAATAGAACATCATGGCATTTAATACTAAGCATGCCTTAAAAAAAATAAATCCTACCTACCCCCTCCCCTACGGTTTTCAGATACATCTTTTATCAAATTCATATGCACCTGAACATCAAGCTCCTTAGTAAGGAAATACTCTGAGCAATATACACTACTGTCTATTATCTGAAATAAATATTTTCCTTAGTATCACTTTATTCCTGGTGTGTGTGTGTGTGTTTGTGTTTGGTGGGGAGAGGAAGGGGGAAACAGTGACTGATAGGTTCCATAAATTTAACCTTATAGCCAACTAGAGTGCCTTAGTATTGCTAGAGTCAGTTAACACACATCTGTGAGCCCACCTAAACCACACCCAGAGGTCCTAATTTTCTCTGTAGGACTCTGATGCTTCCTGCACATCCCTTCACTCATGCAAAAATTCAGCATAGCCAGAGAACACCAGAGCTTCATTTAAATAAACAGATTCCCTGCTTTACCAGCTTGATTAAGTCTCAAAAGTACTTTGCATGACATTATAGGTTCTTTATGAGATACTTCTATTAGAATATGTTAAACTAGTTTAAAGCAGTATTAAAAACAGCATTTTATTTGCCAATATGCAACTGCACAAAATAATACCCAGGCACTAATATCTGTAAGATATTCTCAGTAATAATTATCTTAGCAAAGATATAATAGCAATAAAACAAAAGCATTGCATGAAAATTTGCAGACACAAATTGTTCTCTGGCTGAGGGCATACAAAGGCAAGTTGTATTTTCCCAAGCTACTGACAACATTAATTTGCCAGTTAAGCATAAAGCAAAGAAACTAATCCATAGAATAAGCAGCGGTAATCTTATGAAGTTCTGAAACTCAGGAAGCATCTATGAGACACAATCCGACTCAAATGTATGAAAAAGGAGTAAATACAGTAGGGAAGCATGCTTTCCAGAAATACCTCCAGTGACAATTAAAACTGCTCCCTTATCATAATATTTATATTGTCCCCACTATCACAGGTACTGATTTTTATTATTACTTTTTTATAGCCACACAGCTTTTAATGCCCTCATCTTCACTTTTAGATTCTGTATCCTCAACTTGCAGATGGTAAACTGGAATACAGAAGCTAAGGAATGCCTCATCAAGACACACAGGAAATCTATGGCAAAGCAGAGAAATGAACAGAATGTCCTGATGAGTGCATTATTCTCCCACTGCTGTCCTCTAAATATGAGGGTGGTTCTGCTTCCATCTTTGTTCTTTGTGTTTCTTTTTTGTTTGTTTGCTTGTTTGTTTTTTACCATGTGTGGTTAAATAATTACCTTGTGTGGTATATTACTGTTTGGTTTGCTTTTCAGCACAGAGAGTCCTGCATAATGTCATAGGCACATAACAAAGCTGTATTACACTCTAAGCTTGGATTTATCTAGGGGCTTAAAAAAAGATAAGAACCTCTCTACGAGATCTTGCCTCCTACATGGTGGGAGGCATTCTTAGTATTTCATTCACCGGTTTTCTGTTTCCTCTTCCCCACAGCTGACCAGATAACTATCTCACCTGCAACCCAAACCTGGCTTTTCAGAGCAAGCAAAGTTGTAACACAATGCAACAGCCCATAACCACAAGTCTTTTCTCTGCTGCAACCTCAAACCTAGACACAACATGTAGGGGAGAAGGGGAAATCTGTGATATTTCCCATAAGGTTATGCACCCCTCTACCTTGCAGGGGAAGGAAGTCACACCGCATTACTCAACTATTGTCTCACTTGGCCTGTGCCTATTCTATCATGTGCTCAAGCACATTACTACAATTAACATCTTCTATATGAAAGATTGTTATAGATCAGCAGGAAGTGGGAGACATTTGCAGAGCTTGGGTATTGATAAGCAAGATCAAGCCATCTAAGATTAACTCATGAAAAGGCAGGAGCCCTTGAGTAGCATCTCAGAACATACCTACATTATTGGTGAATCTGTGACCGTGATAGTTCAGTATCCTGAACCCGACCGGACCCATAACGGTTAATTGGCTACATTCCGTAACGCAACAGAGTCCTAAACCAGTACATCCATAAAATCATGGGACTGAACAATTTGATCAAGTGTCAGTTTGGAGTAAGGTGTGTACATGTACCAAGAGAATGTTAGATATTATATTTGAGAAATAATTATATAGAGTATGTATAGATGAAAAAGAATAGCTTTCACATGTTTGTGTTCTGAAGATATAACTTAAACTACAGTACCTGTAGAAGTAAACTAGCCAAGCTGCTGGTCATGTTATAGTTGGTCTAGCTGAGAGAGTCAAAATAGCATTCAGAAAACTTCTCTGAGAAGTCACACACATCTGTGATTCACTTGCACTAGTGTTTGAGGTAGTTAATTTAGACCTTGCCTGGCTGTGTCCACATGAGTTCCATATGAGTGTCCGACAGTTCTAAAATCCTATTGCCATGTGCCACTAATCCATGTTTCTGTTTCTACTAGCTTTCATATGCAAGTGATATTCTAGCAGGAAGTCATCTGGGAGGACAGAGGAAATTGGATCTCTTTTGTCAATAATATTTCAAATACTGAATAATATTAAAAATCCTGTGATATTTCTTATGGAATAAACTTTACCATTTTTTGCACTTAAATAAATACCTAAGTTCTTTACATAACTGGAGCGTATGACTTTTTTTTCACAGTAAGAATGGAGACCGTAAAACAGTTTTAAGGTACCTGTAACAGTTCAATCAGTTTTATGTAGGTTCTTAAGGCATATGAGAGTATCTTTAAGAATTCTCTGAGAAAGGTCATTTTGAATATATGTTAGGGTATTTAGCAAGCACATACAATTACAACACACCAGGTAAATAACCATCAGCACGTTATTACTAATATTTTCAGACACATGCACATGATAATATGAAAAAATACAGATTAACCAACTGCCCCTTTGATTTGTATCAAGAGTCAAATGTCTTTCTTAGTCCCATTGAAAAACCTTTTTACATAGCTTTATATATGTAAAAATAAAATATGTATAAATTTTTTAGCTGATTTTTCCAAGCACAGAAGGAGGGGGGAAAAAGATGCATTATTAAATGGTTTCATTAAACAGGAAAAATCCCAACTACAAAATGCAAAGGGGATTATTAGGTTATGAGTAACAGTAAATAGAAAAAGAGCATGAAAGGAAGAGGCTGTTTGGGGGAAATCTTTTGTCAGTTTGAATTTCATTGCCAGTCTCTACGTTCCTTTGCTGTGAAAAGGAAATGCTGCTGTGAATGTATGACTTTCATGCAATTTTGGCAAGGTTAGGGGACAGCAGAACAAGCACAAGCTACAACAGATTTAGCATTCTTCACTTTTTTTTTTTTCCTTCCCAACATCAATTATTTAGTTAGGTCTTAGCAAAGCTAACCTGTGATTAAACATCACCGTTAAAGCCTGGCTTTCAAAGCCTGGGTGAAATTCAGGCTAAACAAGGGAGCAACAAAAAGTTCAGATTACAAGTGAGCAGTCAACTGCAGATCTACATTCTCCTAGGCTCCACTGTATGTGTTTTGGTGCTGCAAGAAGAGAACTGTAGACAGACACGGAAGTGACCATGAAGGACAGCAAACCCTGTCCTTGCAGACCTGAGGTGCATTTCATGCTTCCACTAATTTCATACCGTGTGTTCCACACACTAAAAGAGGATTCAAAAACTGAAACACAAACAGATGATTTTGAATACAGAGAGGCAAAATACTCCATACTCCATCATGGGTCAACGATCCATGTAGACAGGAGTGTACACAGACAATATATGCTTTTATGTGTGGAAAGCAATTAGCTATGGTCTTGGGAAGTTAACTTCTTTGAAAAATGTTGAAGCAAAGAAAGAAATGTGCTCTGCTTCTAAAAGAATGAACAACTGTAGAAATTTCTATGCAGTGTATTGTAGAGGGTTTATGTGGCAAGGTTTTGGTAGCAGGGGGTTGTAGGGGTGCCTTCTGTGAGAAGAATCCAGAAGCTGCCCCATGTTAGATAAGGGCCAGTTTCAGCTGGCTCCAAAGGGACCCGCTGCTGGCCAAAGCAAAGCCAATAAGCGATGTTGTTTGCGCCTCTGTGAGAGCATATTTAAGAACGGGGGAAAAAACCTGCCACACTACAGTAGCTGGGAGAGTGAAGAGTGAGAAACAAACTTGCAGACACCAAGGACAGTGAAGGAGGGGGAGGAGGTGCCAGAGCTGAAGTTCCCTAGCGGCCTGTGGAGAGGATCATGGTGGAGAAGGCTGTCTCCCTGCAGCCCATGCTGTACCACGGCGGAGCAGATTTCCACGCTACAGCCCGTGGAGGAGACCATGATGGAGCAGGTGGATCTGACCTGAAGGAGGCTGCGATCTATGCAGATCACCCGCAGGAGCAGACTCTGGGCTGGACATGTAGCCTGTGGAGAGGAGCCCACGCAGGCGCAGGTGATCTGGCTGGAGTTGTGGGGGACCCACGTTGGAGCAGTTTGCTCCTGATGGATGGACCCTGTGGTACGGACCCATATTTGGAGCAGTTCTTGAGGAACTGCACTCTCTGGGAAGCCCACACAGAATCAGTTTGGGACGGACTGTATCCCATGGGAGGGACCCCACACTGGAGCAGGGGAAGAGAGCGACTGTGAAGGAGAGGCGGTGGAGAAACGCTATAGACTGACTGTAACCCCCATTCCCCCGTTCCCTTGTGCCGCCTGGGGGGAGGAGGTGGAAGAAGGTGAATGAGGGGAAGTTGTTTTTAGTTTGTTTTCTTTGTTTCTCACTTCTCTAGCTTGTTAGTGATAGTCAATAAATTTCTTTAATCTCCCTCTGCTGAGTCTGTTTTGCCCATGACAGTAATTGGTGAGTGATCTCCCTGCCCTTATCTCAACCCTTGAGCCTTTTTCATCGTATTTTTCTCTCCAGAAGGACACTGCAGAACCAATGACAGGTCAACTTTGCAAGGAACCAGGCAAGTGCAGCAGTGACTTAAGCTGGTGCTGGCGTCAAGAAAACCAACTCCGCCTGCCCTGAGTGACCACTTTGACAGATGAAGCTGAAACCATCAACAGTTCTTATGAACATTTTGGGGAGAGGCCTATGGAATGAAAAGAAGTACAGACCTATAAATATTTTAATGGACAGGGAACAGTGGTAATGAGAATATCTATATACTAAAGTATGGGGGACCCGAGTGTGACACAAAGGTTATGGAATAAGGGGTGGAGGTTGTGCTGGGTCTGTCTGGGATGGAGTTAACTTTCCCTGCAGCAGCCCACATAGTGCTGTGCTCTGCACTCGTAGCTAGAACAGTACTGGTATCACTCCAGTGTTGTGTCTATTGCTGCATAATACTGGCACCGCATCAGGACTCCCTCCAAGCCCCCAAGAGCCAGCAGGCTGGGGGTGGGCAAGTGATGGGGAGGAGACATCACCAGGGCAGCTAACCTAAACCAAGCAAAGGGACATTCCATACCATATGCTGTCACACTCAGCAATAAAAAGGGGGGCTCTCGTGGTGGAAGGGCCTGTCCTCCCGAACAACTGTTACGTGTTTTGAGGCCCTGCTTCTCAGGATGTGGCCGAACATCACTCGTTGATGGGAAGTAGAGAGTAACTTTTTTTTCCTCTCTCTCTGTGTTTCCGCATGGCCTTTTTTTTTTTTTCCTCTCCCTTTTCCCTTTAATTACATCATCCTTATCTCAAACCTTGAGCTCTTTGTGTTGTATTTTCTCCCCCTTCCTCTTTGAGGAGGGGGAGTGAGAGAGCGGTTGTGGTGGAGCTCAGCTGCCCACCTGAGTAAAACCACCACACACATTTACTAATTTCCAGCTGATATTTTTGTCCATGCCATTGCCATTTCCTCCCTGCCATGGAGGAAAAGATGCTCAATTTTCCCTCTTCTAGAAATAAATATAAGGACACAAGTCTATTTTACAAAAAATGACCTACTTTTTTTCTTTTTAATACAAATTTTGTACTATCTTGCTGATCTGATATGACCGAGGTTATTGATACACTTAACTTGCCTTGAAAGAAAAGGGGTGAACCTAGCTGACCCAGACAGCTTTCTGATCATAACATTTGAATGTTCTCAACAGTTCATCAATAATGCATTTTTGTCTTCTCAGTTTAGTTCCTAAATTTCTAATCACAAGCAGCAAGGATGCAAGGTCACTCTTCATATTTCTGAAACTCCTCCCCTAACATCCACTACTAGACATGTTTGGAGACAACAACAAAAATACAAAACAACCAGGCTAAACAGACCTTTGGCCTGACCTGAGAGTAGATATGCTTTGTTTTTATGCATGCCTTCCCATTTAGTCCTTTGAACACATAATTGTTTTCTCCCTGTTTATCATTCTGGAGAAACTCCAGAAAAAATATACAACTCCAAACCACTAGGATACATCTTGTCTGATGAAGCTAACTACTACTTATGTGGATAGCATGTCCTTCAATCACTGTGCAATCATTCTTGATAATAATGACCAGGAAAACCCAACACTCATGTTTTTAATATGGGACTTGATTGCTCCTAGCAGTCAGTTGTGGCTATTCTTTGTCAACCATCATTTACTACAAGTTCTTGACAGCAACCACAAAATTCAGATAAGATCAGTTTCTTCCGTGCACTGTAGGAGGACAACATAGATTTATTGTTGATGATTTAGGCCCTTAAAACTTATTTCAGAAGGCTCTTCTTAGCTGCCATTAACAGTCTGGCCTGCCCTGAGATAAAGCCAACGCATACTGAGCACTCCCTGAGAAACACCTTTCTCCCGATTACTGAAGACAAATGGTATCCAAGTCACACATTTTGTTGTCATATGATGTATTCCATTTAAATCCTGATATTCAAAAGTGTATAAGACTGCTTAGTTATGAAGCACAAGAAAAAAGTATTGTGTCAGACCACACCATATGGTTTCAAACCTACCATCGAGAGATAATTTATAAAGAAGACTGGTGGAACAAATAGTCCTACAGAACAGACTAAGCAACAAATGATACTGAGACTGCTGGTAAGATGCCTCTTTCCTCATTTCTTCACCACTACCATCACATATACACAAACACACATGTTAAAGCTGTCATCATTGAACACAAAGCCACATTCCCCAAGAGGGGGATTCTAGAAGGAAAGATTATAACAGAGAACACTGTTTTACAGTTGTAGGTAAACATTAATTTTACATTTATAAATGATTATACTGTAGTTACTACAAACATCACTCACTTTTACAGATTACAGAACCAACGTAATTTTTCCTTAAAGAGAACGATGCTTCTTTTAGACAAAAAAGGCTAGGTCTTAATTACCAAGCTTTTCCCCCTTTTCCCGATCTCTACTTGTGCTCTTTCTAGATGACTTGTGAATACATACCGCATGACTCTCAGTGCAGTTTTGTATGCTAATTCAGCATCATGAGGTAGGAGAGAGGTGAAGAGATACTTGGCAAATGTGTGCATTGGAACACTCTCTCGATGGATGACTTCACCTAAACCACTATATGGTCCAGCTGTAGGAAAAAGAAAGAGAATGTCAATCTTTACAGACTGCTAAAACCTAACTTCTGCACCTTTAAAAAACACTCACTATATCTTGAGTTAGAATTGGTATTCAGAGACAGAGTTTTCTGTACAAAAGGTAAAATTGCATTGATATTTTTGTGAATTATACTATACACATCACATAGATACAATATATTACAAATATATTACATACCATATATTCTTTGAGACAATGAGACAGACCGTAAATTGCATAGTACTAAGCACACTACCAGTGCACATACAAATGACAGAATGGTCTCAGTGCTCCATGGGGCTCATTCAACAAATTTATGATATGCAAAAGGAGAAGGTGTTAATCCCAGCTTTGCCTTCATGTAGTTATATTGTACATATGAATCCCTATGTACCCTCTGTTGGTGTGTGATTGCTTTCTCACAAATCTACCAGAAAAAAAAGTGTGGTTACAGCAGAAAAGTGCGTATCTTCAATTGAAGTTACATGAACAATCACTACAGCAGCGCTTGATTGCTATTAACATCTCACCCGACATTAGGCATTTAAATAACCCTTTGGTCTAGATTTTGTCTCCAGAGAAGACTAGGTCAGATCTTGCATCGAAAATGGTTTTGCTAGTCCGTTACTGCCACATGATCTTAAAAATGATATTTGTTGTAGGGAAACTATCCCCACTGTTGGGACAGCAAACTTTGCACACAGTGCAGTATTTCAATTTCAGAACTGCAGTGTCAGGACTGACAGCAGAAATGATGATTTAAAAAAAATTTAAATGCAATTATTTCCTTGCTGAGTTCTGAATGTTCGGTAACTACGAACCCCATTTTTACATTTCTCCTGCAACCTTGAGGCTGTTATTCCTGTTAACAGGAAAACTGTGTCAAGCAGTTTTTGACTTCAGCAGCCAGAAGTTCAAGCATAAAATGTTGCAAGACAGAATAAGACTTGTACATTAAGTATTATTGGAAAATTACTGCACATATAGCAGCCAGCACTCCCAGAAGTTACTACAGGAGAAGAGAATTTTGATTTCTCCTCTACTAGAGATTTCAACCCACCATGCTTGTATGGACAAATTACTGTGTGAGCACACTTCTTCACTGCAGAATCACACATATCATTTAAACAGTTTCCAGAAGCAGCAGTTCAAACTGTGTCTGATCCTACACTGGAATGGATGAGGAGTACTTGCACAATTTATGTAGCCACTTCTGCTACAAAGAATAGAATAGAATAGAATAGAACAGAACAGAACAGAACAGAACAGAACAGAATAGTTCAGTTAGAAGGGACCTTCAAAGACCATCTAGTCCAACTGCCTGACCACTTCAGGGCTAATCAAAGGTTAACGCATATTATTGAGGGCATTGTCCAAATGCCTACTGAACACTGACAGGCATGGGGTGCATCAACCACCTCTCTAGGAAGCCTGTTCCAGTGTTTGACCACCCTCACAGTAAAGAAATTTTTCCTGGTGTCCAGTCTGAACCTCCCCTTGCACAGCTATGTGCTGTTCCCACTCATCCTGTCATCTGTTGCCAGGAAGAAAAGACTCACACTTCCCTCTCCACTGCCCCTCCTCAGGAACTACATGAGATGTAGATGGTAACAACTTGAACAACTTAGACCAGCACAGTTGTTTCAGCAATGTTTTTCCGAAGGGTGCCTTAGCACAAAATGAAAAGATAAAAATCACAGTGCATGAAAAAAAAACTGAGTTCCATAGGTGGGCATTTCTGAAGACTGATTACAAAGGAAATGTCAATGAAGATTTAGTAGGTGACACAATGTCTCTAATCATTTGAAATGAATTTGAAAGCCATTGAAAACTATCTAGCATTGTTTCAATGAAAGAAGCCATTTCATGTATGTTTGCCAGTTGGTGATTCAGTCAGAAACTCAGTTAGGACATGAGGAGTACAGGACAAAGCATTTATATAAAAACATATTCTGACATTAACTTAGCAGTCAAGCAAAAAATTAAAACAGTTCTTGCAACAGTCTTAACATTCTGCTTTCCCACTCAGTCAAGTGGTAGCTACATACAACATGCATTAATCTGCATTAACAGCATAGAAATCAGCTTAATATTGGTTAAGTTTTTTTTTTTTATATGTATACCTACAGGACTATAACTATAAAAACACAATTGATATGATTAGGATCTTCAGTCACTGCAGTTTTTCTTCCATGTGAGCTGGCAATTTCTGCCTAACCTGGCATAAACTGAAGCTATTGCAGGAAAGCTAGATTTCTCAGCAAACAGTAATGCAAGACACTGCACACTGCTCACTATGGTAATTTCATAGGTAGTTATTTTAGCAGATTTCCTGCTAAGATTACCTTATAGTAAACTATAAGTATCAGCGAACACTTGAGAGAAATCCTGCCTTTTCCTCAGTAAAGAAATGCAGCAAATTATAATCCATAGGATCCCTGTCCGGTGGTGGTTAATAGCTGGATCCAGTTAGCTGGTGTTCTTGTCCAAAGGCCGTAAAGCAGCAGTATAGCCATACCATAATGGAAACTCTCCCTATGGTGCAGCTTCTCTGCGGTTTCAAATGGCACCATCAGTAGGTGCCAGAGTCTTTAAGGATCTGGGCAACAACGGTGACTCACAGCTGAGAACCCTAAACAACATACTGCATCTCTTCCATTAAAGAAGTTTTAAAAGACAAATGTCTTACAGAAAGAAAACAAAACATGACTGCTCTGTAAGTCTTCACAACTCACCTAGAGCCTACTGTACTCCACACCATCCCTTGAGTAGGCACTCAAAACAAAACCATGCCTTTGGCGAATTAGTTCCTTTAAAGTTTTTTCTTCCATTAAAAATAAAAAAACAAAACACCCAAAAGCTAGAAAGACAACCTCAGATCCCATGAGGCTACTTTCTGAACATGAGGCTTAAGTGTTACATGTCAAGCCTTTTTGAAAGCTAAGGCAAAGGCATGCACTTTTTTTTCCCACAGATTTTATTGCAACCCACCACAGTGACTCCCAAACACATAACTTAGTCACAATTTAGTCATAAGATCAGGCCTTAAGCCTCAATATTTGACCATGTATTTCAATTGTCATGTATGATTCAAACTTCAGAGGCAAGTCATTTTCCTAATTGCTACAAATAAAATGTTGTAGTTCTGTCCCAGTAATTCTAAGTGAATTTTCTGAGCTCTTTAATTGGGAAAAGAGGTAAAAATATTCATACATTTACAAAGCTGCCAGTCCTTTTTCAGGATACAAGTGACATTTAGAATTCTGCTACTTGAGAACTGCTGATAACTGATGTCTATAATATTTAATTGTGAGCCTGGGCTGTACAATTAGGATACTGAGATTATATCAAACAAAAAATTTAAAGAACAAAATGCAATAAAAATTAAAGGCTTGTAAATCAGCGGATGCCTTATTTCTACAGTCATGGTATTTATTCAGTGTATGTTTGATTTTCATAAGAAATTGCAAACAAAATTTTGCTGGAATTCCTGCTCCGGCAGGGGGATTGGACTAGATGATCTTTCAAGGTCTCTTCTAATCCCTAACATTCTGTGATTCTGTGAATTCTACATCAAAAAAACATCAAGTACATAAAGTCAGCTTCCAAAAGAATACTGGTTCTGTGGGCTTCTATAAGTGAAGGCAGTTTAAAGAAGCAGTTAGCATCTATAGCGAGCTACCTTCTAATAAGAAGACTGCTTGTTTTCGAAAAATCTTCACCAGAATATCATCCAATTCAATTTCCTGTAGCTTAGAAATCAGCTGCTCCTCATTTTGACAAACCTTCTCTTGTGCGTACAAGCCATCTGGCATTATTCGTTGTTGTCCCAGCCCTATCAATGCTACTTCCACAGCCAGAGTTAAATAAGATTCCCCTTCTTCTAAGAATTTGTGTGCAGGCAGGTGATGGTACTCCAGAGATTTGCATTGCCCCATGTTCTCTGTAAAGGGTGACACAAAGAACAACACATCAGCAAGTCATTCTAATCCATAATCTGCTTATAACGCCATATTTACAAATGCTATCTCTGCCAGTATTCATTTCTTTAAAATTATTTAAATTACTAGCTCAATTTCAAAATCCAAAGATCCAATGTAAACTATCCAATTCCACAAGGGAGAAATACACAAAGCAATTATAAAAATAAAATAAAAATAAAAAATTAAAAATTAAAAAAAATAAAAATTAAAAAAAAATAAAAATACAGTTTCAGCATGGCTGAACAAGGACCTGCTGGTCAAACTGAGGTGCAAGAAGGAAATGCCCAGGCAGTGGAAGCAGGGACATGAGGCCTGGCAAGAGTAGAGGGATGCTGTCTGGATGTGCAGGGATGGGATCAGGAAAGCCAAGGCACAGATGGAAATGAGCTTGGCAAGGGACACAAAAAATAACGGGAAGAGATTCCATGGGTACATTGGCCAAAAAAGAAAAGGCCAAGGAGAATGTACCCCTTCTGATAAACGAGAAGGGAGAGCTTGTAACAGCAGACACGGAGAAGGCTGAGGTACTCAAAAAGTTGTTTGCTTCAGTCTTCACTGATAGTCAGGCTTACCACATCTCTTGTTTCCCTGAACCTGTAGATGAGGGCTGGGGGAGCAAAGTCCCTCCCACTCTAAGTGAAGAGCAGGTTCGAGACCATCTGATGAAACTGAACTGGTATAAGGCTATGGGGCCCCATGATGTGCATCCCAGGCTCCTGAGGGAACTGGCTGATGTAGTTGCCAAGCAACTCTCCATCATATTTGAAAAGTCCTGGCAGTCAGGCAAAGCCCCTGGTGACAGGAAGAAGGAAACATCACTCCCATTTTTAAAAAGGGTAGAAAGGGGGACGCAGGCTACTACAGACCAGTGAACCTCACCTTTGCCTGGAAGCAATGTCAAGGCACATGCAAGACAAGGAGGTTACTAGCTCAGTTTCAAAATCCAAAGATCCACTGTAAACTATCCAACTCCACAAGGGAGAAATACACAAAGCAATTACAAAAATAAAATAAAATAAAAATAAAAATAAAATAAAATAATAAACATAAACATAAAATAAAAATAAAATAAAAATAAAAATAAAAATAAAAATAAAAATACAAATACAAATACAAATAAAAATAAAAATAAAAATAAAAATAAAAATAAAAATAAAAATACACTCAAGTAAAAATAAAAGTTTTCATCTTTAAACTATGATTTAGAGAAAGGCGGTTTTTCTCCAGTTTTATGTTAATAAGGCAAAAATTGGAAGATTCATTTCAATTTTTGTGTGTTTCTTTTCCCAACCATTTCTGTATCTCCTTAAAGCCTTGATGTTGTATAAGTGGAAAGGGAAGGTGTTTATACCTCTGCATAGATTTCAGATGAAGTTATTAAGATTGTGCAAGTACAGTAGGCCTGATAACTCCACAACATTTAAGCATCCTCTGTTTGCTAGGGCTCTTTTCAAGATTTTTTATTTAATTGTTACAGTTGCATTTATGATAAACAAGTATAATGCCTCTGAATTTTACTGAAACAAGACTTCTTACTTCCAGTAAAGATTACTTGTAAACTCCATACAGACCAAGCCATAAACTGCTTTAAAGAGTACCACTGATTCATTTGGCACTTCACAGATACACCATATGACAAAATACTATTCCAGCCTCTAGCAGGGAAAAGTCTAATTGGGGAACAACAAGTTACAATGGACAGATGTAAGGAGGTGGGCATCTGCGGCAAATGAGAAGGCTGAATGTATTTGGTAGATTGCATATGCGTATGTAGTGGGAATTTACTTTTGAACACAAACTTTTTTTTTCTTTTTTACTAATTGCAAAGAATCTGATTTCTGATTTCTTTTAATTAAAAGTTCTTCCAGAATAGGTGGATAAAAAGTTTACTGAAGAAAATCTAATTGAATAAAATGAGCTTTGAGGCAAAGCCCCAAGAAGATTGGGGATGTGCATATAAAAGACCAGTAGGTAGAGGGATGACTCCATTTTTTGTCCACACAGAAAGCGATGAGAAACTACTGCAGAGGTGGAAACAGACTAAGAATAAGGAATGAATCACTTAAGCTCCTGGAAAGCAAATACTGAAATTAAAATGAGCATAAACATCCTGACCTAAATCATGCATCAATTCTGAAACACTGTTTTCCAATTCATATTCTCTGTAGGCCATGTATGTTATCTTGTGTTTTATCCTCTATTTGAAGTATTATGTGCATGTGCAGCTAAGATGTACAATAACACCCAGGGTCCTGAAAGAATTGGCTGATGTAGTTGCCAAACCTCTCTCAATCATATTTGAAAAGTCCTGGCAGTCAGGCGAAGTCCCTGTTGACAGGAAAAAGGGAAACATCACTCCCATTTTTAAAAAGGGTAGAAAGGAGAACCTGGGGAACTACAGACCGGTGAGCCTCACTTCTGTGCCTGGCAAGATTATGGAAAAGGGCCTCCTGGAAGCAGTGTCGAGGTACATGCAAGACAAGGAGGTGATCTGAGACAGCCAGCATGGCTTCGCCAAGAGCAAATCGTGCCTGACCAATCTGGTGGCTTTCTACGGTGGAGTGACTGCATCAATTGGCAAGGGAAGACTGACCAATGTCATCTACCTGGACTTCTGCAAGGCCTTTGACACACTCCCACATGACATCCTGAACTCCAAAATGGAGAGAGATGGACTTGATGGGTGGACCATTCAGTGGATAAGGAGTTGGCTTGAAGGCCGCACCCTTCAAGAGTTGTAGTCAATGGCTCTATGTCCAGGTGGAGGCTGGTAACGAGTAGTGTCCTTCAGAGGTCTGTCTTAGGACCGGTTGGTTTGGGCTGGAACTGGATGATCTTTAAGGTCCCTTCCAACCCAAACCATTCTATGATTGCATGATTTGCCATTCTTTGCCTTCACCTGTGGTGTCCAATGAACAAAAAATGTTAAATAGGAGGACAATACTGCACAGCAAAAGATGCTCTAAGAGTAGTGGAGCTATGCACTGAAGTGCCCGTACAGCAACAATAGCTGAAGCTGCAACTATGGAAAACTGACAGAGGCACCAGCAACTCAAATTCTGTGTGGCACTTTCAAACTGCTGTTGCAACTGGTAAGACCTGAAATTATTGCAAGAGAGATTAGAAATGTAAGTTCTGTCTCTCCTTTTCCAGGAGCCTGGCGCTTAAGTATGGAAATCAGAGAAAATCCATCTCCCCAGAGAAGTCTAGGTGTATTTTGCTCTGTCTGACTATTCAGTGGATAAGGAATTGGCTTGAAGGTCACACCCAGAGAGTAGTGGTCAATGGATCTATGTCCAAGTGGAGGCCGGTGACAAGTGGTGTACTGCAGGGGTCTGTCCTGGGACTGGTACTGTTTAATATCATTATCAATGACATAGACAGTGGGATCGAGTGCACCCTCAACAAATTTGAAGATGACACCAAGCTGAGTGGTGGGGTTGATATGACAGAAGGAAGGGATACCGCCCGAGGGGACCTGGACAGGCTTGAGAAGTGGGCCCACATGAACCTAATGAGGTTCAACAAGTCTAAATTCAGGGTGATGCACCTGGGTTGGGGCAATCCCGGACATGAGTACAGACTGGGAGAAGAACTCATTGAGAGCAGTCCTGTGGAGAATGACTTGAGGGTTCTGATGGATGAAAAGCTCGACATGAGTGCATGTTTGCAACCCAGAAGGCCAACTGCATCCTGGGCTGCATCAACAGAGGAGTGGCCAGCAAGTCAAGGGAGGTGATTGTCCCCCTCTGCTCTGCCCTTGTGAGGCCTCACTTGGAGTACTGCATCCAGGTCTGGAGCCCCCAGTACAAGAAAGATGTAGATGTGTTAGAGCAGGTCCAGAGGAGGGCCACAAAGATGATCAAGGGGCTGGAACACCTCTCCTATGAAGAAAGGCTGAGAGAGCTGGTGCATTTCAGCCTACAGAAGAGAAGGCTCCAGGATGACCTCATCACAGCCTTTCAGTAATTAAAGGGGTCTTATAAAAGGGATGCAGAAGGACTCTTTACTCAGGTAGATAACGACAGGACAAGGGGGGGATGGTTTTAAACTAAAAGAGGGAAGGTTTACATTAGAGCTTGGAAGGAAATTTTTCACTCAGAGAGTGGTGAGGCACTGGAACAGTTTGCCCAGACAGGTTGTGGATGCCCCATCCCTGGCGTTGTTCAAGACTAGGTTAGATGAGACCCTTAGGAACCTGATCTAGTGGGTGGCATCCCTGCCTATGGTAGGGGGGTTGGAACTAGATGATCCTTGAGGTCCCTTCCAACCCACATCATTCTATGCTTCTATGATTCTATGAACATCCTGGGATGCATTAGGAGGAGTGTTGCCAGCAGGTCGAGGGAGTTGATCCTTCCCCTCTGTTCAGCACTGGTGAGACACATATGGAGTGCTGTGTTCAGTTCTGGGCTCCCCAGTACATGGACATACTGGAGCAAATCCAGTGAGGGGTCACAAAGATGAGTAAGGGACTGGAGCATCTCTATATGATCAGAGATTGAGACAGCTGGGACTGTTTCGCCTGGAAAAGAGAAGGCTCAAGAGTATCTTACCAGTACGTATAAATATATGATAGGAGAGTGTAAAGAAGGCTGAGCCAGACTCTTCTCAGTGATAATCTGTGACAGGAAAAGAGGCAATAGGCACAAACTGAAACACATTTCCATCTGAGCATAAGGAAAGAATTTTTTACTGTGAAGGTAGAACACTGGAAGAGATTGCCAAGAGAGGTTGTAAAGTCTTCATTCTTGGAGTTATCCAAAACCCAAGTAGACACAGTCCTGGGCAATCTGCTGCAGCTGATCCTGCTCTAAGCAGATCTTTAGAACTTCCTTCCAACCTCAACAATTCTGTGATTTTTGTGATCTTCTGCAATGTCTCAGAAAAAGGACAGAGTAATATCTGTGGAGAGGGTTGCTACTATAAAGACTTATTTGCTTTTATTTCAGGCTCAAAATACAGAATTTTCTTCAAGAATGAATAACTGGTAATTTTGGAAGTGCTTTAAAAATTTTCCTTTAAACATTTTCTCTCCCTCATGTTTTCTTAGGGAAGGCAAATGTGAGTTCTTATACTATGAGAACACTGGCTTTGAAGTTAATTTAGAATGGAAAGATAGAAAAATGCCTCTGGTTACTGAAGACGTATAAAAGATATCTTCCTTTGCACGGCCTTACCTGTGAAGTCTGAGAATCCATGGAAGCTCTCATCATCCACTTTGCAGGCTTCCATCAGGCTACTGAAGAGGGTGCCAATCGGATCCAAAGGGTGTCCCACCAAACCTTCAAGATTCGTTATTGAGGTTACTCCTTTGTGGAGAAGTTCTATGTTAGAAAAGATGGAGGGAGGAGGGAGGGAAAGAGTGCATATTAGCCACTCTTTAGTTAGCCACTTTATTAGTTAAAAGAGGGAAAAAAAAGAAAAAGAATGAAGGCAAAATACCATTCAAACACTTGCAAAGCACATTATGGGTCAACAGTTTCAACTGTAGTGTTTTGTTTTTTTTTTTTGAAATCTCTTACTCGATACCAGGAAATCTTCTGAAAACATCTGCTGGAAAGTGACAGCAAAGACTTTTTGACTTCTTTTTTTGTAATATATCCACATCTGTTTCCTGGCTCAAAAGATGTAGTACCATTTTGTACGTTTTAAGTGAATCTGATGGCACTGAAATAAATGAAAATACTCTAAAATATGTTCCATTATCCCAAATAAAACATGAGCTTATTTTGCATCTAAATATTTGTTGAAATAATAAACCCAGGATGACAACTCCTTAAAAAAAAAAAAGAATAAAAACATTAAATGTAGTATACAAGAAAAAATTGTCTTTTAATTGAATCACATTAATTTCGGCATTCTAAAATTTCAGTCAACAAACATACTTTGTTGGATACTTTACTTTGTAGCCCTCACCCATAGATCAGTTGGAACATGAAAAAAATCCTTTAGCACAATGAATTGAAGAAAGTATGTCTTTGCTAAAGGTTATAGATTCCCTTGATCGCATTGTTTACTAACAGTCTTATGGCACTAGCTCTCCTTTGATTCCAACCCCCAACTTTTTTCTCCTAGTCACGTATATGCTACTGAACTATGGGAGATCAGTCTCATTATGGCTGATCATGTAAAAATTGTATACAAGCTATTATGGATGCTCTGCTTCTCTACCGACTACACACTAACTTGAAGATGCCTCTGCTCACTCTCATTCATGGGGTATCACCTTCCTTAGTAACCACATGCATTATTGCAAAGCTTTAAAACACTAGAAAGCCTGCTTCTTACCTAAATGTGTGGGGCTACAAAATGAAACACAGCCACACTGTTGAACTGATTGCTCAGGAGGATAGGGCTGTTTTTTTTTGATGCTGTTGCTGTTTAAGAATCAACTGATACGTAATAAAAAAAAAAAACAACAAGTAGATCTTTGTCTTACTAACAAATAGCATGTGCTATACATGACATGCAGAAACAAGTAATATTAACAAAAAGGATTATTCACACTGATTTCTTACTGATTCACTTATACGTTACATTACCACGATGATCATTTGCAATGGAGAGTTAAAGACACCTCATTGACTTTATAGTTTCAAAAACAGTTTTCTCATGCAAAGTTCCAAATGTTACCATCATCTTGTCATGTCCTTTGCCCTTCTCTCTTCCCCACATTTACCTTTCTTCTGAGCCTGGAACATTTCCAGCTGTTTCTGCTGCTGCCTTCTTAGTGTATGAACAATAGCTATTGCCAGCCTCAGTGCTTCTCTTGGATATCCATGAGATCGTAATGCATCCACCCTCGCACAGGCTGTAGGAACATGTTCTAAAATGGAGAAAATAATTGAATAGCAACGCTTCCATGTCTGCAATGGCCTGTTTTGCTAGGTTAACTCCAAAGGTTAAAACTGTGCAAAAGAGACTTAAAGGACTACTTCTGAAACCAGCATTTCAAGGGACCCTCTGTTCTTTTTGCCAGGCTTTTCATTCATCTCCCCGCCATGACCCCCAAAATAATGCCATAGAAACTAAACAAAGTGGCAAGTCACGGAAACCTCTTTCCAGTTTAGCCACTTACCATGCCAGAGGGGCCACCCATGAGAGTCAAAGAGCGAGTTTTCAGTGTCGTCATGGTAACAGTAGTTGGTGTATAGGTTACTGCTGATAATGTGCTGTAAGTGGCTGTCCTGCCAGTGAAGATCGCATGCCTCAATGGCTCGAGTGAACACCGTCCGATGGGGCCTGTTTGATGAATCTGTCATTTTCAGAAGTTCAGAAAGCTTCATCAGCTTTTACTCATTCATATGTGAATAAGTCATTCACAGTATTCTTGTCTTCTTCCTACTCACGACCCCCAACTGATGGCTGCCTGTCTTATCCCCCATGGGCAAGAAGCAGGCTGCAGATGACATTTCACATTCTATTACTGAACAGGCTAGACAAAGTGTGCACCATTCACTCTGCATTCAAAAAGAGATCTATGGAACAGCAAGACTAATGCTAAACAAGGCTTTGCAAAGGGAACAGCTAAAGATGAAGGATATCTGACAGCTCTCCTGAGAACAAACTAGAAAGTATATGGCACAGCTACTCAAACATTCCCAGCTTCTCTACTTCTCAGACCCAGAGCTGCAAGGACAAGGGATGGATGAACAGCACATGAAGGACTCTGGGGCAGACGTGTTCTGCAGGTGTTTCCCTACATCGAGGCCCCTTCAAGGCAGATGAGGGAGCTGCCAGGACCCAGCAGCCCTCACTAGGGTGGCTGATGAGGCTTGAGTGGAGACAGGAGTGTCCCTCCTCTGTCATACGAAGGCAGCCCCTAAGGAGCGCGAGTGACCAGGAGTGTGGCTAACAGAGCAGGCAAACAAGGCGTGTCGTGGCAGTCAGGGAGTGGTGTGGCAGTGCGTGCAGGCAGGGCATGCAGGTGCTGAAGCTTGGCCAGGTTGACTATGGAGCAATGGTATCCACCCGGCAGAAGACAGTGGCCTCACAGAGCTCAGCATGTACCCACCACAGCTGATGCAGCCTCCCAGACAGAACTCCGGGGGGAACATGCTGCCACCCAGGTGTCAGGCTGCTGGGTGTGCCCTACTCTTATGCCACTACAGGATGAGAGTAGAGAGCATAGCTCTGGGAGGTGTGCCCAGGTTGAAGAACTGCTTTGCCTGGTGGCAGAGCTTTGGGAGGAGGTGGGCAGGCTGAGGAGCATCAGAGAGTCAGAGAAGGAGATTGACTGATGAGGTAGAGCTCTGCCATCCCTGCAGCAGGCTCCTCAGCTAGCCATAGCCACTGCTCAAGAAACAAAAGTTCCCCTACCCCCTTGCCACGACGCAGACAGAAGGGATCTAAGAGACAGGGGGGAGTGGAAGCAAGATCCTGTTTGGCGTAGCAGGTGACCCCCCCCCCCCCTGCTGCCTACCTCACCTTCCCAGGTGCCCCTGCACAACAGGAATGAGGCTCTGGAACTGGATGGGCAAGCAAATGACAATGTGGATAAAGGTCCATCCATATTGGGGGAGTTGCCCAGGGCAAGTCAACCTATGCCCCACATCACAACAACCCCCACCAAGAAAAAAAGAAGGGTTATAGTCATAGGGGACTCCCTTCTGAAGGGAATGGAGGGCCTGATTTGTTG
This sequence comes from Anser cygnoides, assembly GCF_040182565.1. Taxonomy (NCBI): domain Eukaryota; kingdom Metazoa; phylum Chordata; class Aves; order Anseriformes; family Anatidae; genus Anser; species Anser cygnoides. The sequence continues at coordinate 13,285,816 of NC_089911.1, forward strand.
TTCAGACCCAACCCGTAGGGAAGTCTGCTGTCCCTGGGGCAGGGGTATGAGACGTCACTCAGACAGTCACTCGCCTGGTAATAATCCCTCTGATTATTACCCTTTATTGTTTTTTCAAGTTGGCAGTGATGAGATGGCAAAGAGAAGCCAAAGAGCAATCAAAAGGGACTTTAGGGCTTTGGGGCAACTGGTTGAAGGATCAGGTGCACAGGTAGTGTTTTCCTCCATCCTTCCAGTAGCAGGGATCAATACTGAAAGGAACAGGTGAACCCATCTGATCAATATGTGGCTCCGAGGCTTGTGCCACCAACACAGTTTTGGGTTTCTTGATCATGGGAAGGTCTACATGACACCGAGCCTACTGACTCCTGATGGGGAGCACCTTTCTCTGAGGGAGAAAAGGATTTTTGCCCAGGAGTTAGCAGGGCTGATCGACAGGGCTTTAAAACTAGATTCGAAGGGCGAAAGGGACAAAACGAGGCCCACCAGAGATAAGCTATGGGACTGGACACCAATTTTTAAGGAACTGCATGCTGGGGAGGCCCTTCAGTCTGCCCCACGAAGGGCTGAGTTGAATGAAAGACATCTCATACACACACAGCATGAGAAATAAGCATTTCAGCTCCCTGAAATGTTTGTATACTAATGCGCATAGTACGGGAAACAAACAGGAAGAACTGGAGATATGCGTGCGGTCGCAAGGCTATGATCTCATTGCAATCATGGAGACATGGCGGGATAGCTCACATGACTGGAATGCTGTCATGGAAGGCTACATGCTTTTTAGAAAAGACCAGCCAGGAAGGTGAGGTGGTGGAGTTGCTCTTTATGTGAGAGAGCAACTGGAATGTTTGGAGCTCTGCCTAGGGGTGGATGAAGAGCAAGTTGAGAGCTTATGGGTAAGGATTAAAGGGCAGGCTACCACAGCTGATGCTGTTGTGGGTGTTTGCTACAGGTCACCTGATCAGGAAGAGGAGGCAGATGAAGCCTTCTTCAGACAGCTCCAAGTAGCCTCTCAGTCACAAGCCCTGGTTCTCATGGGGGACTTCAACCACCCTGATATCTGCTGGGAAGACCACACAGCTAGGCACAAACAGTCCAGGAGGTTCCTGCAGTGTACTGATGACAACTTTTTGACACAGGTGGTCAAAGAGCCAACAAGGAAAGGTGTGTTGCTAGACCTTGTATTAACAAATGAGGAAGGATTAGTTGGAGATGTGAGGGTCAGTGGGCAGCCTTGGCCGCAATGACCATGATATGGTATAGTTCAGGATCTTGCGAGGAGGAAGCAGGGCAAAAAGTAGGATTGCGACCCTGGACTTCAGGAGAGCAAACTTTGGCCTCTTCAGGGATCTACTTGGAAGAATCCCATCGGTCAGGGTCCATGGAAGGAGGGGGGGTCCAAGACAGATGGTCAGTATTCAAGTATCACTTCCTCCAAGCTCAAGATTGGTGCGTCCCTATGAGCAAGAAGGCAAGCAAAGGGGGCAGGAGACCTGCATGGATGAGCAGGAAGCTCCTGGCAAAGCTTAGACAGAAGAAGGAAGTTTACAGCATGTGGAAAAGGGGGCAGGCCACTTGGGAGGAATATAGGGACACTGTCAGAGTATGCAGGGATGTGACAAGGAAGGCCAAGGCCCATTTGGAATTAGATCTGGCAAGGGATGTCAAGGACAACAAGAAGGGCTTCTTCAAATACATCAATAGAAAAAGGAAGACTGGGGAAAATGTCGGCCCACTGCTGAATGGGGCGGGTGCCCTGGTGACAAACAATACAGAGAAGGCAGACTTGCTGAATGCCTTTTTTGCTTCAGTCTTTACTGCTATGACCAGCCTTCACGAATCTCAGACCCTGGAGACAAGAGAGGAAGTCCGGAGAAAGGAGGACTTTCCCTTCTTCGAAGAGGATTGGGTCAGAGATCATCTAAGCACACCTGACATCCACAAATCCATGGGCCCCAATGGAATGCACCCACAGGTGCTGAGGGAGCTGGCCGATGTTATTGCTAGGCCACTCTCCATCACCTTTGAATGGTTGTGGAGAACAGGAGAGGTGCCTGAGGACTGGAAGAAAGCCAATGTCATGCCAGCCTTCAAAATGGGCAAGAAGAAGCACCCAGGCAACTACAGGCCAGTCAGCCTCACCTCCAACCCTGGAAAGGTGATCGAACAGCTCATCCTGGAGGTCATCTCCAAGCATGTGGAGGATAAGAAGGTGATCAGGAATTGTCAGCATGGATTCACCAAGGGTAAATCATGCTTAACCAATCTGCTATCCTTCTATGATGAGATGACTAGCTGGGTAGATGAGGGGAGAGCGGTGGATGTGGTCTACCTTGACTTCAGCAAGGCTTTTGACACTGTCTCCCATAACATCCTCATGGGCAAGCTCAGGAAGTGCAGGCTAGGTGAGTGGACGGTGGGGGGACTGATAATTAGCTGAATGGCAGAACTCAGAGGGTTGTGCTTAGTGATGCAGAATCTGGTTGGAGGCCTGTAGCTAGTGGTGTCCCCCAGGGGTCAGTATTGGGTCCAGTGTTGTTTAACTTATTCATCAACGACCTGGACGATGGAACAGAGTGCACCTTCAGCAAGTTTGCTGATGACACAAAGCTCGGAGAAGTGGCTGATACCCCAGAGGGCTGTGCTGCCATTCAGAGGGATCTTGACAGGCTGGAGGGTTGGGCCGAGAGGAACGTTGTGAAGTTCAACAAGGGCAAGTGCAAGGTCCTGCACCTAGGGAGGAATAACTCCAAGCACCAGTACAGGTTGGGGGGTGACCTGCCGGAGAGCAGCTCTGCAGAGAGGGACCTCGGAGTCCTGGTGGACAGCAGGCTAACCATGAGTCAGCAATATGCCCTTGAGGCCAAGTTGTCTAATGGTATCCTGGGCCGTATTTGGAAGAGTGTTGCCAGCAGGTCGAGGGAGGTGATCCTCCCCCTCTACTCAGCCCTGGTGAGGCCACACCTGGAGTACTGTGTCCAGTTCTGGGCTCCCCAGTGCAAGAGGTACATAGAACTACTGAAGCGAGTTCAGAGGATGGCTATGAAGATGATTAGAGGACTGGAACTCCTGTCATACAAGGACAGGCTGAGAGAACTGGGCCTGTTTAGCCTGGAAAAGAGAAGACTGAAGGGAGACCTCATTAATGTATATAAATATTTGAGGGGAGGGTGTCAAGAGGATGGAGCTGGTCTCTTTTCAGTTGTGCCCAGCAACAGGACGAGAGGCAACGGGCACAAACTGAAGCACAGGAGGTTCCAAATATGAGGGGGCACTTCTTTACTGTGAGGGTGACAGAGTACTGGAACAGGTTGCCCAGAGAGCTTGCGGAGTCTCTTTATCTGGAGATATTCAAAACCTGCCTGCATGCCATCCTGCGCAATGTGCTCTACGTGATCTTACTTGGCAGGGAGGTTGGACTAGATGATCTTCAGAGGTGCCTTCCAACCTCGGCCATTCTGTGATTCTGTGTGACTTTCAGTCATTCTCTTTGAAAAGTGATATTAACTTTGAGCACTTGTTTAATTTTTTGTCATAAACATCTACAAATACTGTAGATAAAACAAGGTGCACTGAGGTCATGGGAGTGGCATAACCCTTACTGGGCATCTATCCATGGCAAAACCACTCTGTCAACATGGCACTGTCTATGTATTTTGAGATATCATGTCCAAGCTGCCACTAGCCTGTCCAGGTTGGGCTGAACATCAAGAAATCCAGAAAGCAAAAACCACCTCTTTAGGGAGTTATTTGGTGAATGAACTTCTAGCCCCAGCTAGCTGTGAGATTTATAAAGGAACTCTCTAACTATTTCCTTCGGAGGTAATCTTACAAGAAAAAGGACCAATGAAAAACCCATCTAAATTCAAATCTGCCCCTCCCTCCCCAACATTTAACTTTAACTTTATCATAATTATATGAAATATGTATCAAAATACTGAGGGTTTTGAGGATTATGAAGGTTTTTGTTCAAGGGAAATGTCTTGTGTTTTCCCCAGTAGCAATCTTTGCTTAGAGAGGACTGGACAAGGCTTCTGCCAAATTTAATAATCACATTTTTTATTAGAAAGCATGATACTGAATATACAGAGACCGCCAAGAAGGCAGTGCTGCCTCTACACCCCCCCAACCTGGCAATGCAGACTGCACAACACATCCTACAAATGGCTGCTTTACTTTTTCATCCACTGAGTTTAATGCAGTTGCAACTGATCTCTCTTTAAATAGGTATCAAAGGCTTTGTAACTGGAAACAAAATAAAATATAAATCCCAACATCAGAAGGGATACAAGATTGCAGTCAAGCAAAAAAACAACAAGCTTTTACTTTGACATACTTCAAGGACATTCAGTTTACATGCAACAAGTATTCAGAAGGACCAAGTGAAAAGCTAGAAGACCTAACTAAACACAAATACTTGCTTTGAAAACATTGCAGCCCCAGCATGAAAAAACAACTTATCCTTCCTGCAAGGAAGTATTAGTGAAAATAAATTTGGCTGGTCGGTCCTTAATAAGAAAGTTACTTGTCCCAGTCCCAGGAAAGAGTGCTGAATTCTGCAAGGCTAGAGTATATAAGATAGATATTATATGTTGCAGTCAGTGCATATGTTTAGGCTTACCTTGGTTAGCATTTTCACCCTGAGGCAAAGCATTGGTTAAATTGGGCATCTCGTTTCCATGGTTTCCATCTTCCCAGGGGCAAACATCCACACTGTTCCATTTTTTCAGCTGTTTTAGCCAACTGGCCTTCTGCTCCAACTTGCAGTGAGGATTTAAAACTATGCACATCCACAGAGCACCTGATTTTAAAAAAAATCGCTAAAATATGTTTTCTATTAAAAAAGCAGCAGTCAATGACTAATTGCAAACTTCTATACTGTAATATTTTTTTTTTCTCCCCTACACCACTTACTTCCCAGCTGCACCTAGCACCAGGCAGGCTGAATTCCCAACTCAGAATGTGGCCCATCTGAAGCAGCTGAAAGAATATACCAATCCAACCTTCTAAATTAAAAGGCATTAAGTTAGTCTTTTGTACTAGAAAATCCAGAGTTCACAAAGCATGGTTCATCAGACAGGAGTATCAGTCAAAACCAAACAAGAATTCACATAAAGTTACAGAATGAAATTACCCAAGTTTTTCTTCTAATTTTTGTATCAAGAGTGAATGTTTTCTACAAACAAGAACTATGTATCTTCCAGCTTCACATTAGAGGAACCAAACAAGTACACGAGTAAAACATGTATTTTGTAAACACATACTTCCACACTCAAAACCCAGCAAAAGCACTGCTGATCATGTAATTCTTTTTACAAACACATCTGGATCTCAGGGATCCAGTAAACACTGGTTTTATGCAGTTTAATAGGGATGTTTTTTTACTGCAATTGCTTCAGTAATTTGGTTACACTTGAAAATTTTTTATACGTGTTCTCTTTATGGAGCTCTAATTTACAGAAAGCTAGTTTGCTCTGACATTTCACACATAGAATCATAGAATCATAGAATATCCCGAGTTGGAAGGGACCCATAAGGTTCATCAAGCCCAACTCCTGGCACTGCACAGGTCTGCCCAAAAGTTTAGACCATGTGACTAAGTGCACAGTCCAATCTCTTCTTAAATTCAGACAGGCTTGGTGCAGTGACTACGTCCCTGGGGAGCCTGTTCCAGTGTGCAACAACCCTCTCGGTGAAGAACCTCTTCCTGATGTCCAGCCTAAACTTCCCCTACCTCAGCTTGACACCATTCCCATGGGCCCTATCACTGGTGTTTATGGAGAATAGGTCACCTGCCTCTCCACTCCCCCTCGCGAGGAAGTTGTAGACTGCGATGAGGTTCCCCCCTCAGCCTCCTCTTCTCCAGGCTGAACAGGCCCAGTGGCCTCAGCCGCTCCTCGTATGTCTTCCCCTCTAGGCCCTTCACCATCTTTGTAGCCCTCCTCTGGACACTCTCCAATAGTTCGATGTCCTTTTTGTACTGTGGTGCCCAGAACCGCACACAGTGCTCGAGGTGAGGCTGCACCAGCGCAGAGTAGAGCGGGACAATCACTTCCCTCAACCAACTAGCGATGCCGCGCTTGATGCACCCCAGGATATGGTTGGCCCTCCTGGCTGCCAGGGCACACTGCTGGCTCATGTTCAGCTTGTTATCACCCACAACCCCCAGATCCCTCTCTGCGGGGCTGCTCTCCAGCGTCTCGTTGCCCAATCTGTACGTATAGTCAGGGTTGCCCCATCCCAGGTGCAGGACCCGGCACTTGCTTTTGTTAAACTTGATGTGGTTGGGGATCGCCCAGCTCTCCAATGTGTCCAGATCTCTCTGCAAGGCCTTTCCACCCTCATCCGAGTCCACAATACATACCATCATACCCTCATACATACCATACATACCCTCATCCGAGTCCACAACACACACCATTACTTTAGAACCTGTTCCATGACACTATATAACATGGCAGGTATAAATACATCAGGGTTTCCAGCAACAATTTTCAAATGGAAAGATTTTTCTCTAAATCAGCTGTCTCTTCATCAGCATGAACTTTGACAGAAGCAAGAAGACATCTGAAAGTGCTATTTAGCAACAGTTCATTTGCTCATTAAGACCATGCCATATACACTACAAGAGATTTAGAGAATATGCTTAAACTATGCAATCTTCATGACAGGCTGGAAAAAAAGAATAAAAATACAGCTGGTTCTTCGAGGATAATAAAATTTTCACATTCAAGTACTCTTTTGCTTACTAAGAATGCAAAATAGATACCCAGAGTACAGGCCATCACATTACATTCATTCCTAGAGTAGTTTGGCATGTTGATATGCCAAAACACAGGACCCGATGGAAAGAGATCCTGATCCTTAAGGTTGCAAATCCCCAGATATTCTGAACACTATGAAATGGGGAAGTAATAGCAAAGAAATGTGAACACCTCAAGAAAATAAGATACGGTACAGTGCAGAACACCAGAGGGAGATACTACACTAATGCAGATTATTGGTGCACATTTACAGTACAGCAAGACTTTTTTTTTTTTCTTTTTTTCTTTTTAAAGCATCTGAAACTTGTCATGGGAGTGAGTAAAGCCAATACTGTTTTTAAAAACATTTTAAAATCAAATCATATGACTTTCTATTAGAAAACCTCTTCAACAAGCTTCACTCCCCAAACAGTCAAATTACAAATGTTTCTTATTATTAAGCATCAGTGCATTCAGCACTGCTCAAGAGAGAAGGAATATATTTCTTGCAATCTGCAAAACAAAAGATGGGGGATATTGGAAAGCCTTGGAGAACAGTTAACTTGGATTTATTTACTTCTTTATTTTCAAAATCAAGTATTACTTGAAGGCATTGAGGAGACATCACACCTCTTAGCTTCTTTAAAATAAAAAAAAAATAAGCCAATTTATTACTTTTTAGCCAGATTCCCAGTGTTTTCAGACTGAAGCAAACAAAAAATAGACTACCTTAACTACATTTTGGAAGCATTTCAATCATAGGCAGAACACGCACTACTGATTACACAATGCCCCTACAAAACGAGTAGCCTTTTATTCGTCTGTGTTTCAAACACCACTAGAGGCAAAGGAATTCACTTGCCTTCTTCAGAAGCTCCACTATGCGTACAGTGCATCTAGTGGACAGGAAAGGGAAGAGATAGACAAAAGTACCAAAAACCTTTAAAAACTTATTTCATTTAAAGAGGGAAACTATGTCAATCATAGCGACATTGTTAGCAGTTCATCTCAGAAACCTAGGCAATTTTTATGCAAATGAAGCACAAGGACAAGTGTATTTATGAACCCCACACAAACCACTTCACATTTCAATAGAACCCAACTGCACCCTGCTTCCAGCGACTTCGGAGGGAGCCGTGCACGCATCTGAGCTCGCTGAGGCCCTTGTGTAGCTTTCAGGGCTGCCCCATTGCCTGCAGGATGAGGGGCGCAAGACAAATCTACTCCCCTGAGAAGAGAAGGGAACAGAAAGAGCATTGCGCTCAACTCCTGTAGCATTACAAAGGCCACCATCTGGGAGAAGGAAGCATAATGCCAATAACCCCACACTCTTCAGCCTATTTGGGTTTCTGTTTTTTCTTGTTGTTGTTTTTTTCTTTTTTTCTTCCCCCTAGTGAGTGTGCACTTTCCTGTATTCATATTTCTTTCTCCTCCTCCCCAAGCGCCTACCCTTCTCCCCTAACATCAGCTCCATTCTGGCTCCTTCCATTCAGTGGTTCCTGACTGGCTTCTAGCACCAAAAAGTCTGAGGAAAACATTCACTTCCGCCCAATTTTATTTTTATTTTTTTGACTTTGCCACATGCCAACTAGAAGGAGCCTGGAGGATATTCTTCCCATTTAACCTAATAGCTCCTATGTTGGGAAACTGCCATTCTCCTCAAAATGCACACCTGCTTGTGTAGATGTAACCAATGCTACCTGCAATATGCACAAAGGACAGGGAGATCACTCACCAGTTATTGTCACGGGCAAAACAGACTCAGCAGAGGGAGATTAATATAATTTATTACCTAACAGGCTAGATCAGTGAGAAACTAAAAGCAAACTAAAAACACCTTCCCTCCATCCACCCTCTTCTACATCCTCCCCCAAGTGGTGCAGGGGAATGGGGAACGGGGGTTGCGGTCAGCGTATAGCGCTTCGTCTCCGTCACTCCTTCATGGTCACTCTCTTCCTCTGCTCCAATGTGGGGTCCTTCCCATGGAATGCAGTCCTTCCCAAACTGATCCAACATGGGTCCCCCACAGGCAGCAGCTCCTGCCAGATCCCCTGCTCCTGCATGAGCTCTTCTCCACAGGCTACAGCTCTGGCCCAGAGTCTGCTCTTACGGGGATTCTCCTCAGGACGCAGCCTCCTTTAGGCCAGATACACCTGCTCTACCGTGGGCTCCTCCACGGGCTGCAGCTTGGAAATCTGCTCCGCTGTGGTACGCCATGGACTGCAGGGGGACAGCCTTCTCCACCATGGTCCTCTCCACAGGCCGCAGGGGACTTCTGCTCTAGCACCTGGAGCACCTCCTCCCCCTCCTTCTTCACTGACCTTGGTGTCTGCAGGGAGGTTTCTCACTCCTCACTCCTTTCTCTCCCAGCTACTGTTCTGCAGCATTTATTGCCCTTTCTTAAATATGCTCTCACAGAGGCACAAACAGTATCGCTTATTGGCTCTGCTCTGGACAGCAGTGGGTCCCTTTTCAAGCTGGCTGGAACTGGCCCTTATCTGACATGGGACAGCTTGTGGACTCTTCTCACAGAGGCCACCCCTGCAGCCCCCTGCTACCAAAGCCTTGCCACATAAACCCAATACACCCAGCAGATAAATGGAAGATAAGTCATGCTGCGACTGCAATTTGATATTAATTTCACAAGGGACTGTTAGAACTGTCATATTGTGGGGAGAAATTGCCTATTTTGGTTCCATAACAATCCTCTTGGAAAGACAGCTTTGCCAAAACAGACCTTTGGTTCAATCAGCCCTCTTTTTGGAAATGTGCAGTTGTCATTCATCTCTAGTGTGCTTTATATCACCAAAACAAACAAACAAACAAACAAAAAAAAACAGGTTACGTTACTGCTTTACACAATGCATGCCTTCCTTTACATATAGGCGTACATCAATACATTTGAATTTCTCAGTAGACATCCATACTTCTGAATTCATTGGGGACAAAGGGACAGCATACCTTTACGCTGACCTTTAAAAATGCAAACTGAAAAACACTAAGAGGTATCCAGTCACTATAAATGGTGTTGTAATAATTACACATCCTGTGTATGAATGTATTCATGAAGCTAAATGAAGTGAGAGGAATGTATACATACTCTCCTTAGAGATTAAGCATTGCTCAGTTTTCAGAAATCCCATTGTATTTTACTCTTATCCTAGTAAGAGGAGGGTGGTGTAAACAATATGATTGAATATCCAGAGTGACTTGATTCTGGGTGGCTGATTTCATTCCTCCCAATCTGCTTTTCATAAAAATATCATGTTTCCTTGTCAGGGATGCTATGTAACTAAGCTTGGGTCAGTGTTTCCTCATTTTCAGTGCCATGCAACCAGTAGTTGAAACTTGGACTTTGCCTTGGAATTTTACATTTAATATACTTAAGATCAATATGTTCATTTGCAAAATTAAAAGGAACAGATGCACATCTACTTTGAAATTTCTTTGCTCTTTCCGTTAATGCATATCTGTTTCTTTAAAAGTAACCCCCCGAGCTACCAGTTTAGCTGTATTTTATTGTTTCAAAGAAAATGGAACCAGGTAATCAAGATCATTCCCTTTGTGCAACAGACAACTCAGCTTCAGCACTTGCAGCACACTTGCCACTGTGTCCCATTTGAGCATCATCAATTCAGTTACAAAAACATCATTTTCCAGCACTGGGAGTGACAGAATAGAAACAATAATAGGAGAAAGAACCTATGAGCCCTTTAAAATAGAAGGGTCAGCAAAGGATTTTAAAGTGGTTTACATACTGATTTTAAACACATATGCACTTTCACTGGGACAGCCATTTGGAAACCTCAAAGAAGGCAGTGTATATTATGTATTGCATCTTAACAAGAAGGAAAAGTGCCTTCAGAATGACTGGCAAAGCCACCTCCCTCTTCCAGGCACAGAGAGCTCTCGATTAGAACAAAGCATAATCAGGAGTCACACTGGAGAATGCTCCAATTAAATAGTTGCTTTTATGGAACAGTGAAGAAAGGCAAAGCACTTCAGTACTGCTCTCTCGATAAGAACCCCAAGGAAAAGTATTCGCAGTATTCAGTTGGATCCAAGTAGCAGTATTCATAAAAACAATTCCTTAATGCACTCTGGTTTCTCTATACAGCCTTCAGAAAAAAAAAGAAAAAAAAGAAAAAAAAAGAAAAAAAAAGAAAAAAAGAGAAAAAAAGGGGCTTGCTATGGGTGCTGTGTTTCTTGGAGAACAATGTTTCATTTTGTTCTAATTCATTATATTACTGAATTAAACTTTGATGTATTGGTCTCAACAAGTGCTTCATGCTGACTGTATTGTGTATCATAGTATAATCACTCCCCATGCATTTCATACTGTAATGGGTAAAGCCTTGTTTGTTCATTAAATGTTGCTGATAGGGGGGTTTCAACGGTTGACTGCTTATACCCCCAATATCCTGTTGAAGGAAAAAAACAAGTATGGGAACTTCCTGTTAAGTTAACAATTGCAATAGAAACCAGCTCCAAATAAGGGCAAAATGGCATTCCTCCTTGTATGGGAACACAGATACCGCAGCAAAGTCATGACCCCAACGCAGAGGAAGACGACGATCTTCATCCCCATGACCACCAGAGGACTGATGAAGACCCCCTAGCAACAGGCCTCGCAGTCGTAGAAGACACCAGGAGGTGCTACTAAACTCGGAACTACTAGGCTATAAATCAAGACTCTGGCGGGCTTAGGTGTGCGCCATTGGCGGAGCAGGAGACTCCCCGGCCGCCCAGCGCTGTTTTACTTATCGCTGCTTGCTGAATTGCTCAAATAAATAGAAATTCGATCTACCTTACCCACGATGTGTCGGGAATGATTTCTACCAAAACTAATTTATAACAATACTAGCTGGCTGATTAATGTAATAGATTACCTGCAGCACTGATGGCAAAAGGGAATCGTTGCCCTTCTGCACACTGAACTCCAAATGTGCATCAGAAGTAGTATAGGTGTAACACTGGGACCAAAAAAAACCCATCTAGTTCCTTAAGTCTTCCTTTCTCTCGCTGCATAGCTCTGCTCCAAGGGTTAAAGTCACACGTATTCAGCTGAAACAGGTATTTACATTTTGAGATTTTATTTTAAGTTGTCATCAACTACATACTCTGATCTGTGTCAAGTAATGAAAACTCCTGCTCTGGGCTTCCTATGTTTCAACTTCTAGCATAATGGAAATAGGAACTAACCAAGCACGTCTGTCATTTTGCATGAGCCCTTTTTTCTGGTCTATGCTTTTTTTAGTTTGCTTTACAAATTGCCATAACAGACACCCTGCCATTTGACAAAAGGGTTTCAAAAAGAAATTTGCTTGACACTGCAGTCTTCCTAAGACAGCACTTAAGTATCTGTCACATGTCCATTAAATGCCCTTCTATACACTTCTAGTACCCTATATCCATATCTGATCACCATTCAAGGTATGAGCTATTAGTCCACAAATGCAGGGGAAAGTAAAAAGCACCTGCAAATTAACCTCATTGATTAATTTCCCTAACATTTACAAAACAATGAATCCATTTGCTCACAAACAATCAATTAAAGATAAAAGCGTTGCTAATACTAGCACAAATAGTACAAAAACGCTCTTTTATGAACATCTTATGTTTCTTCGCATTTTTTTTAGCAGTTACCAATATTTACAGCTAGGTGGTGAACACAAAGTATACTCTTGCCCACAGAAGAGATTAGCTATTTTACCAATTATTTTAACTGGCAATTCACTCTCAGCAGTCACAATCTACTTACAGAGGCTTTGACAATTTTCAGAACAAAAGCTGGTGTGTCTACTAACTATAAATGCACTACCCTACCTCTACTTAAATTGATGAATGAATTCCTCTCACATTTAATTTTCCAAGGAAGATGTAAAATTGTAAAGTTTGAGAAGAACAAAACAAGATATTCATTAAAAAAGGGAGGGAAATACCTCTCACTCTTCAAAAAAGTGGAGCAGATACAAATACTCCATTGCATAGTGGGAGCAGCCAGAAAAAAATATTTTACAGAATCACAGAATCATCTAGGTTGGAAGAGACCTCCAAGATCACCCAGTCCAACCTCTGACCTAACACTAACAAGTCCTCCACTAAACCATATCACTAAGCTCTACATCTAAACATTTTTAAAGACCTCCGGGGACGGTGACTCAACCACTTCCCTGGGCAGCCCATTCCAATGCCTAACAACCCTTTCGGTAAAGAAGTTCTTCCTAATATTCAACCTAAACCTCCCCTGGCACAACTTTAGCCCCTCGTCCTATCAACAGGCACGTGGGAGAATAGACCAATCCCCACCTCGCTACAGCCTCCTTTAAGGTACCTATAGAGAGCGATAAGGTCGCCCCTGAGCCTCCTCTTCTCCAGGCTGAACAACCCCAGCTCCCTCAGCCGCTCCTCAGAAGACTTGTTCTCCAGACCCCTCACCAGTTTCGTTGCCCTTCTCTGGACTCTCTCGAGCACCTCGATGTCCTTCTTGTAGCAAGGGGTCCAAAACTGAACACAGTACTCGAGGTGCGGCCTCACCAGAGCCGAGTACAGGGAGACAATCACTTCCCTAGTCCTGCTGGACACACTGTTTCTGATACAAGCCAGGATGCTGTTGGCCTTCTTGGCCACCTGAGCACACTGCTGGCTCATATTCAGCCAACTATCAACCAGTACTCCCAGGTCCTTCTCTGCCAGGCAGCTTTCTAACCACTCATCTCCCAGCCTGTAGCTCTGCTTGGGGTTGTTACGCCCCAAGTGCAGGACCCGGCACTTGGCCTTGTTGAACTTCATACAGTTGGCCTCAGCCCATCGGTCCAGCCTATCCAGATCCTCCTGCAGAGCCTTCCTACCCTCGAGCAGATCGACACACGCACCTAACTTGGTGTCATCTGCAAACTTACTGAGGGTGCACTGGATCCCCTCATCCAGATCATTGATAAAGATATTAAAGAGAACTGGCCCCAGTACTGAGCCCTGGGGGACTCCACTAGTGACCGGCCTCCAACTGGATTTGACTCCATTCACCACGACTCTTTGGGCCCGGCCACCCAGCCAGTTTTTAACCCAACGAAGCGTACGCCAGTCCAAGCCACGAGCAGCCAGTTTCTTGAGGAGAATGCTGTGGGGAACGGTGTCAAAAGCCTTACTGAAATCAAGGTAAACCACATCCACAGCCTTTCCCTCATCCACTAAGCGTGTCACTTTGTCATAGAAGGAGATCGGGTTTGTCAAGCAGGACCTGCCTTTCATAAAGCCATGATGACTGGGCCTGATCACCTGGTTGCCCTGTAAGTGCCGCGTGATGACACTCAAGATAATCTGCTCCATGAGCTTCCCTGGCACTGACGTCAAACTAACAGGCCTATAGTTCTCCGGGTCTACCCTCCGACCCTCCTTGTAGATGGGCGTCACATTTGCTAGCCGCCAGTTGACTGGGACCTCCCCTGATAGCCAGGACTGGTGATAAATGATGGAAAGAGGCTTGGTCAGCTCCTCTGCCAGTTCTCTCAGTACCCTCGGGTGGATCCCATCCGGCCCCATCGACTTGCATACATCTAAGTGCATTACGACAGATGCCAGTAGTCTACTGTTGGTAATGAAGGAGGAAGGAAATCACCCTCAGAAAAGACGGACAGAATTCATCTCTACAGAATTTCTTTAAGTTATCATCCATAACTCAGGCCTTAGAGCAGCAAAACTATCTTGCGATGCTAATTCGGAAGTATTGTTAATTTAGTGCCTCCAGTAGCAAATACACTGATATATATTAACAGCTTATTCTGTGAAAGAGCAGATGCAACCTTAAGTGCATGAACTGCAGGTATACATTTTGTAACTGTATGGCAACCACACCACAGCAGCTAAGACTGAACAAACCAACAGTAAGAAAAGGATTACCAATTAAGCAAGGACAGCCTATTGAATATGATACAGTTGTAGAGAGAAATATCTAAGCTATCACTCCACCTAGAAAGCTCATGATGGAGCAGCATGGGTGATTCTACAGCTTTCACTTCAAGCCCAAAATGTAATATGTGCAATTAATTCATATAAACTAAGAAACTTTAAGGTAACTATTTTCTGAAGGTGTGGGGCATTAATACTCTCTTCAACATTAGGACAGAACATGATTCAATTAGAATTTCAGATACACGAAGTAATCATGTAAATATGGCTATGTGCCTGGCACTCAAATCTGAAAATTACAGCTTTGCCATACCATTTCAGAAATAGCATAAAATATGGGGAAAAGAGCATATTTCTGCTGTAAAGGTGATCCTAAAAGGGATTGCACAAACTATGCAGCTCCAGAGAAATGGTGTTAGAGCACAAAAACTGTAATGAATGCTTAACTTTAGTGATTGTTTTTCATGGCAGCCCTGAAGTAGTCACCAAATCTGGCATCAGGAAGAATTTCTCTAGGAGCATATTGGCAACAACCCTAGCTGCTTCTGTCCTTTTCTCCCCTCCCTTAAGTACTAAGCAGAGATAATCTGTTAAGAACAGCTGGCATGTCCCATTCATACAAGTTTGTCTCTCTAATTGCAAAGGGAAGGAACGCCTGAGATAGAAATATAGACAGAGAACAGCTTCATTTAGTTAAGGTTAAAAGAATAAAACTTGGTATTTTCTAGAGATTAATATAAACTTGTATCAGAAAAAAAGTCAGTGGTTTTTGAATCAAAGAAGCATTATTTAAAACTTAATCATTGGTTTGCTCATGGCAAAAATGTAATTAATACTCTCAATCTATAATGATTCCTTGCCTAAATTCAACATTTAGAATTTTTAGATTTTTTTTTAATGCATTAAAGTGTAGAGTACCCAGCTAGATGTACAGAATGCCTTTCAAGCTCTCAGTTTTGTGAAACAGAAGAACCAAGAGAGATCAGGATCAGCAGGACAAAAGCCCAGAACACATTTGCCAGTTATCCATGGCCCTGCCTTACAAACAGCTCTCTGGATACACCCTCTTCCCCATGACACAGCCATCATATTTTTTTTCCATAAAAAGATAATCCTTGACTCAAAAACAAACAAACAAACAACGAAACAAAACCAGCTTCCCTCCCCCTTAAACTGTTCTTAAATAGTAAAATGGAGGAAATCTGCTAGAAATGTTTGTTTTGAAACATGCATATTACATGAGGTTTCTTCACAGCAAAGGCAGGCAAGAAGATATAAAGATACTTATAACAGGGAACTTCTGCTGAGTCTCTGGGAGAAAAAGAGAGTTTATGTCCGGTGGAAGAAGGGACAGGCAACTCGGGGAGAGTACAAGGAAGTTGCTAGCATAGGCAGAGAAAAAATCAGGAAGGCTAAGGCCCAGCACAAGCTCAACCTGGCCACTATAGTTAAAGATAACAAAAATATATTTTTAAGTATATTAACGGTAAGAGGATGGTCAAGGAGAATCTCCATCCTTTCCTGGACGCAGGGGGGAACATGACTACTGAGGATAAGGAAAAGCATGAGGTTCTTAATGCCTTCTTTACATCTGTCTTTAACAGTCAGACCACTTATCCTCAGGGTACTCAGCCTCCCAAACTGGAAGTCTGGGACAGGAAGCAGAAGAAATCCCCCACGATTCAGGTGGAAACAGTTAGAGACCTGCTACTCCACCTGGACTGTCACAAGTCCATGGGGCCAGATGGGATTCACCTGAGGGTGCTGAGGGCATTGGCGGATATGATTGCCGATCCTCTTTCCATTATCTGTCAGTGGTCATGGTCATCCGAAGTGGTCCCGGGTGACTGGAGACTTGATAATGTGACGCCCAACTATCAGAAGGGTCATAAGGAGGACCTGGGGAACTACAGGCTTCTCAGCCTGACCTCTGTGCCAGGAAAGGTGATGGAACAAATCATCTTCAGTGCAATCACACAGCATGTGCAAGACAACCAGGGGATCAGGCCCAGTCATCATGGGTTCATGAAAGGCAAGTCCTGCCTGACCAACCTCATCTCCTTCTATGACCAGGTAACCCGCCTGGTGGATGAGGGAAAGGCCGTTGACATAGTCTACCTGGACTTCAGCAAGGCCTTTGACACGGTCTCCCACAGTATTCTCCTGGAGAAGCTGGCAGCCCATGGCTTGGACAGGTACACTCTTTGCTGGGTTAAAAACTAGCTGGACGGCCGAGCCAAGAGAGTGGTGGTGAATGGAGTGAAATCCAGCTGGCGACTGGTCGTGAGTGGTGATCCCCAGGGGTTGGTGTTGGGGCCCATCCTCTTTAATATATTTCATCATGATCCTTGTGCTGGGGCACAAAGCCAAATTTTCCCTTTTGATTAAAGAAATATTTTTACTTTTGTAGGCCACAAGCAACTTTTACTTAATTTTGATGTATGAATATTAAAGAATTACTGCTGTAGTAAGATTGCATGGACCATGTTGTTCCCTCTAAACTACAAAGGTTAACTGACCTTTCCTTGAAATCAGAGATCTCAGTTCAACAGGCATCAGCAGATATTTATTGTGTATTTCCATATTCCTCCATTTTGTCAATGCAAATTAATTAAAAGGCAAACCAAGGGGCTTCAGATAATTAATCATTCCAGTAGACTAAAGTCTTCAACCATGGTTGCTGAGAGTTAAACACCTAAAGATCAGCATGTGGAATTTAACTACCAAGACATCATTTATACAGCAACAACGTGCAGAATTCCAGATCACCTCTAAACTCTGAAAAGTACATTAACATATTACTGTGGCAAATTGGAAGTGTTCACCAGTGCATCACTGAAGTCACATATACATTCTTCTAGCATGAGAAGTATATGAGCAAGGCTCACAGCTTCAGCTTGTAATCTTGATACTTCCAATACTGCACCTTTAGAGTTCTGTAAGTAACATTTAGCTCAACCCATTCTTTGACATACAATAGGGGAATCAGATGAGCAGAATTATTATATTCTTCCTCCTGATCTTGATCTAAAGACTTAAAAAAAAAAAAGCCGTAACTAGCTAGTTAACTTGAGACCATTTGAACTGTAAATTGCTTACTGAATTAGGACTTTATATTAGAAAATTGCCAGGCTTACACTTAGATGTGAAGTATTTTTATTTATTTTATTATTTTTTAAATCAGCATCTTTGAACACTCAAACCCAGTCTGACTTCTACTGAAGTCAACACAATTTACTTCAGTAGAAACGGATCAGAGACCAGTGTGTCCTTGCAGTACCCTTGCCAAATTGCCTTGCAATTTGTCCTGGTCTCAGCTAGGATAGAGTTAATTTTCCTCCTAGTAGCTGGTAGGGTGCTATGTTTTGGATTTAGGATGAGAATAATGTTGGTCACACTCATGTTTCAATTGTTGCAGAGCAGTGCTTACACTAAGCCAAGGACTTTTCAGCTTCTCGCTCTGTCCTGCCAGCGGGCAGGCTAGGGGTGCAGCAGGAGCTGGGAGGGGACAGACCCAGGACAGCTGACCCAAACTGGCCAAAGGGGTATTCCATACCATCTGACGTCATGCTAAACAATATATAGGGGTGGCTGGCCGGGGTGGGGGGCTGGCTGCTCAGGGATAGGCTGGGCATCGGTCAGCGGGTGGTGAGCAATTGCATTGTGCATCACTTGTTTCATACACATTATTATTATTAATACTATTATCATTATTATTATTATTTTCCTTTCTTTTCTGTCTTAATAAACTGTCTCTATCTCAACCCACAGGCTTTCATTTCTTTCTAATTCTCTCCCCCATCCCAGAGAGGGAGGGGGGGGGGGTGAGCGAACGGCTGTGTGGTGTTTAGCTGCCGGCCGGGTTAAACCACAACAGCCCTTTTGGCGCCCAACATGGGGCTCGAGGGGTTGAGATAACAACAGATCTGACCAGAGTGTGTTAAACTAAAATTGGTATAAGTATTAGACCTGCTTAATAGTTGCTAGTCACAATGTTGATTCCTTTGATCTCAAGTCTGCTGTGCCTGTTTTCCAAATTGAGTTATATAGCACATTACTTACTATATGTGCTCCCTGTCGCGCTGTTTATCCTTTCTGGGGGCTGGTTTAAGGTTATTATTTTACCGTACAGTGTAACACTGGCTTATGATATGATAAAATTGCTGGTCATGAGACTAACCAGGTATTTGTACTCAGCACTGCCGTCGACTCCATAATTTGGAAACCATATCTCATAACCAACCCTTCTGACAGGCCCAGCGGTTGTTCCAAACCCTGTGACGGGCCCTGCAGCTGTTCCAGCACCTGTGATGGGCCCGGCAGCTGTTCAAAGCCCTATGAGGGGCCCTGCGGCTGGGTCGGGGAAACAGAGTGTAGCAGTGCAAGTTGCCCCTGTAAGCAAGATGAAACAATGGATGAGAAAGTCAGGTTGTTTAGAACGCAGAGGAGCTCCTACTCGGACTGGGGAGGAAGACAACGACGAGATAGGCTACTCCGCAGTGGCTGGGCCATCACACGAACAGGAAGATGAAGAGGAACATATCATAAAAGCATCAATAACTACCCGAGGCCTATCCCAGCATGAGCTACGAGATATGCGAAAGGATTTCGGTCATTGTCCAGGTGAGCACCTTGTCACCTGGTTGCTCTGGTGCTGGGACACTGGAGCCAATAGTCTGGAATTAGAGGGCAGGGAAGCCTGGCGGCTGGGATCCCTTGCTAGGGACACAAGCATTGACAAAGCCGTTGGAAAATGAGCACAAATCTTCACCCTCTGGAGGCATCTCCCGTCAGGTGTGAAGGAAAGGTATTCCTTCGAGCAAGATGCTGCATGTCAACTAGGCAAATGGACCACCATGGAGAGGGGAATCCAATACCTGAGGGAATTACCTGTATGGGAGGTGATTTATGGGGACCTAGACAAGGACCAGCTATCCACAGATCAAGATGAAGTCAAGTGTACACCACCCATGTGGTGGAAGTTTGTACGGAGCGCACCATCATCATATGCCAGCTCACTGGCGGTAATGATCTGGAAAGACCATGAGGAACCCATGGTGGATGAATTGGCTAAACAACTCCGGTGGTACCAAGAAAGTCTCTCCCCTTCCCTACAGGCCTGCGTCTTGGCTGTGGAGAAACTTTCTCAAGATTTCCACCAACTAAAAGAAAATACTTTGGAGAAACTTTCTGAAGTTTCCAACCAACTCAGAGAGAATTTATCTTCTTCCCCACCTGTACAATCCAGTGTCTCAGCTATCAGGGGCAAGCATCCTTCTGTTCAAGGAAGAAGATATCGTGGGTACACAGGTACTACCCATGCCACCCTGTGGTTTTACCTACGTGACCATGGAGAGGACATGAGAAAATGGGATGGAAAATCTACCTCGACCCTAGAGGCATGGATACTTGAGATGCAAGAAAAAGCAATCACAAAAGAGGGCTTTCTCTGAGAAACTTGCTGCTCCTATTTCCAGCAGGCAGTCCCCCAGACACAGTAATGAATATTATGACCAGGATCAGAGGAGCCCTGCCTCCAGCCAGGGGAGGAAAGGGACAGTTGGGTTTATTGGACTGTGTGGATTCAATGGCCTGGCATGTCAGACCCAAGGCTTTAGTAGACACAGGTGCACAGTGTACTGTAATACCATCAAGCTTATAAAGGGCCAGAACCCATCCGTATTTTTGGATGGACAGGGGGATCTCAGCAGTTAACTGCATTGGAGGCTGAAGTGAGTCTAACTGGGAAGGAGTGGCAAAAGCACCATATTGTGACTGGCCCGGATGCTCCATGCATCCTTGGCATAGACTATCTTAGAAGAGGATATTTCAAGGACCCAAAAGGGTACCGGTGGGCTTTTGGCATAGCTGCCTTGAGTACAGAGAAGATTAAGCAGCTGTCTACCTTGCCCGGTCTCTCGGAGGACCCTTCTGTTGTGGGGTTGCTGAGGGTCTAAGAACAGCAGGTGGCAATTGCTACCCCAACTGTGCACCGGCGGCAATATCGCACCAACCGAGACTCCCTGATTCCCATCCATAAGCTGGTTCGTCAACTGGAGAGCCAAGGAGTGATCAGCAAGACTCATTCACCTTTTAATAGTCCCATATGGCCAGTGCGAAAGTCTAGTGCTTTGGTGAACAATTGCTGAACAATTAATATGGGCATTGGCCAGGGTGGGGGGACGGGCTGTTCGGGGATAGGCTGAGCATCGTTCAGCGGGTGGGGAGCAATTGCACTGTGCATCACTTGTTTGTACACATTATTATTAGTAGTACTATTATCATTAGTATTATTATTTTCCCTTCTTTTCTGTCCTAATAAACTGTCTTTATCTCTACTCACAGGCTTTCATTTCTTTCTAATTCTCTCCCCCCATCCCACAGAGGGAGTAGGGAGGGTGAGCAAACGGCTGTGTGGTGATTAGCTGCCGGCCAGGTAAAACCACAACAGAGGTCTGTAATCTCAACTAGACAGACTTTAGCTTAATGCTTCATTTAGTGTGAACATAATTTATGCTAACATTATATCTAGTCTTAGCCCCACTAGACATTGTACAATCGATCATGGTCATCTTTAACCTTTACAAGTGCAAAGTTCAAAAGTTTTGCTTTCGACTTTTCCTTTCTAAAGGAAGGAATTATTTTTGCGTTGATTTAATTTCATTTATCTTAATTTTGCACCTTTAAAATGTATCAAGACCATTATGAGTTTTGGCTCTGTTCTCCACAATGTTTATATATTGTTTTTATATATATAAATATGTAAATTATAAATAAATAAATATATATAAATGTTTTTATATATATAAATACATATATACATGCATCTTCCATGCCACATAAATCAGGAATAGACATGTTGGCCAGAACACATCTCAGGGCAAGCTCCTCTAAGTGTAGACTTGAAGTGTCTTTCCAGATTGAATGAAAGCGCAGGTAACTAATAGAAGTTCTATGAACAACAAGGCAATTTCATCTAGACTGTGTGTCTTCAACTTGCTCTGAGAAAGCCTCCAAGACAGCATCCAAAACCTTACTACAGCTAAGATATGCCACATTAATCCCTTCAATGCACACACTCAGTTAATTATCTTTTAGAGAAACAAATTAGATTTACCATGTATTTTAAGTATTTCAGGTTGTCTTTTATCACTATCTTCTACATGATTATACACTAACTGGCTAGTAGTTTGTTCCGGTACCTTACACTCTATGAAAGCAATGCTGGTGGTTACTTTATTAATATAATTGGTCCCATTCACTTACCGTCCTTTAAAATGTTGGTGACGTTTACCTTCAAGTTATTTTTGTTTTGTCTTCCTATCACAAATTCGTATACATTTCGAGAACTTCTGAAGCAGTTAAAAACAGTTCAAAACTGTGCCATTGAGTTTTGGAACACTTTAGAGAAAGTGCCCTCAGACTTCACCAGTTTAAATATTCCTTGCCCATTTCAGCCTGCATTCCTCCCTATGTTGTACAAGTCATTTAACTGGTCACAACTGATCTTTCCTGTAGAGCAGTGTTAATTGTTTTAGCCCTCTGTTATTTGATCTCCTTCCCTATGTAATGGACCTTTGCTTTCCCTTGTTGAAATCTTCTCATACTCTTAATGAATCTCCTCTTTTTGCCTTCTATTTCCCTCTACTTGCAAAATTATTTTTACCTTAACCTTTCCAGTTTAGCACTGTGGTTTATATACTTACCCTCAGTTTTGTACATTTCCATTTTTTGTTTCATTCTTTTTAGATCCTCAGGTTACTTACAACCTGCTGCAATTGTACCTGTTTCACACCATGCTTCTGAGAGGACTGCAATTGTCTCATGGAGTAGATCAGAAATTCAATTTCATCCAACCTTAACTGAACAAACAAAACTGCAGAAGACTCTAACCTGTTTTACCTAGTACCATGATAAAGTTTCTCTCCACCCCCAAACATGCAATTGTTTCTTCATTATACACATGAAGACCTAGATGATTTTGTTCATTTACCAAGTTCATCCCAGAGCTGCCTATACTTGTCAGTCATTGCAGTTCCTTGTTGTCTCCAAAGTGACAGACGAGGGTCAGCCATGAACTGTTCTGTTATCAATGTCAACATGCGAGCTCCATTTGAATCTCTCATCTTTAGCATCTCTCGCACCTAGGAAATGAGCCTTTTAATACAAACTTGGAAAAAAAAACACACCACAGTACAAACAACATGCTGCAGTGATAAACATTCAACCTCTCTGTTAAATAAGAAATATGATTAATATATCTGAAGTGAAATTTTTAAGTAGAAAAAGTCTGCCTTCCCAATTTTAACAATGATTTTTGATTTCAGTATCACATTGGAATTCTTCAAACACACGTCCACAAGTAATCCACAGGTGTATTATGCAAGCTACTGCAAGACTATTATTTCCACAGGTTTCGCCGACATTTTGGGGTGTGCAAATCTGCAGATGTTTGAAATGTTACTTCATATCCTTAAACTGATCTCAAGATGCACCAGATTGTGGACCACTGTTGTACAATAGCTCATTATTAACTTGTCATCACATTCACAAGGCTTTGTATTGTTTTAGAACAACAGAACTTGGAGTAAGACACTAACAAGTACAGACTGGCTGGAGGAATAGGGGAGACAAAAAAGGGAAGGTTTAGAATACTCAACACACCTTTGCAAAAAGCAAATTGAGCTGCTTCCCTGATCCATGATATCCACCCTGGGAGAGGAAGAGTTTAACTTGTTCTTGGACCTGTTCCTCATCCAAATGCCAGCAGTTTTCATCATCTATACTAGCACCTGCTGTTGGGTCAGGAGCACCTGAAAACAGCAAGAAAAGAAATCATTATGTTCTACATAAAGATAAAAGGTTCATGGGTCCAAGGGAGAGGAGTACTGCAGAGGGTTATGGATTTGTGTTTTGTCCTGTTTTACACATCTTGGCTTTAATCTAAACATTCTTTAAAATAGACTTAAATTTCTCCTCAGTAGTCTTAAGCACTTAGTGGGGAAAAAATGACAGCCTACAAAATGCTATTTAAATAAAAATATTTTATAATAAAACATTAAAATAAATATGATTTTTTCCTCCCATCTCAGCAGGTATAATAGAATGCTTCTACAATGAAAATTATACATTGCATAGTACTTCTACAACTGTGATGTTAAAACCACTCTCCCCAAAACACCTGTATAATTCCTGTACCTTCTGCAATCTTGCTCAGGTTTAAGTGACTGCTGCTATTGATGAACATGAGGGAAATCATCACCTCAGTGCCTCTGAACTGTGATGGCTCTGCAAAGCTAAACAAAGAGTAAAAAAAAATCCCCAAACAAATCCAGAGTCTTAAAGCACTGAAGGCATTTCCATCATAAGTAAGAGTTACAGCTGTGTAAGACTGTGGTGCTTCTGAAGGAGCATTTTTACATAGGCAATGTAATCAGCACAGAGTCAATTCAGAGTAACTCTACCTGAATTAGCCTAGTGAAAACTAAAGTAACTGTTTTTACATCAGGAAGCACTTCAGCCACAGGTTGCTCTAACTCAAATTTTACAGTTGAGATAAGTGATTTTCTATTGGTAGCCTCCTCTGAAGGCTGACAAAATTAACTGAATTATCTCCATTAATTTTCAAGAAGATGTTAGAAATTGAATCACATTACACAATTTATCACCTTTAAATCCCAGCCTATGTTACCTCTGTAGCCAATACTAAAAGGATACTGGAGGAAAGGAAAATTGCATGAACAGATTTGAAAATGCTTCCTTTCAAAGAAGTCCTGAGAACTTGTTCAGCTACAGCTCTTCAGATGTATAGAAATTAAACATCGATTCTATTGATTTAAGCCTTCATTTCACAATTGCAGCTCTGACATGTAGGTGAAGATTTTCAATCTTTTTCAGACTTTTCAGACTTTTTTTTAAAAAGTTCAGAGGGATGTCTTGTCTACTAGTTGGCGAGAGTCCAAAAAAAATCTTCCAGCTCAGCAACTTCCTACGCTTTTTCCAACTTCAGAAACTACAACTGGGAATGCTGCACTGCTGTCCTTACACATATATATACTTAGATTAATAAGAAATTGTATCTTTGAACATGTGAAAGAACTCTCCTGCACCCACAAGAACCATAAGAGTGTCTCAGAAGACAGGAATCAAGTCCAAGACAGCACAAAAAAAAAAAAAAAAAAACACAAAAAAACCCACAAACAAACCAAACCAAACCAAAAACAACACAAAAAAACAAGGAATGGAAAAATTCCTCTTCTGTGAGTGCTTCCATCTTTACTGTGCTAGTTTTAAGGGACTTTCAACTCAATCAGGTACATGGAATACATGCTGATAACTCTTCAGTTGCAAAGAATGAGATAAAAAGGGAAATCAAGCCACATGAGAATGAGCAGTGCAGCTGTTGCGCAGACCCAGGTTTGTAGTATCACCTTGCAAATAGCTTAAGTATTTCATTGCTCTAAAACACAGAGAAAAGACCTCTAAATATGAATTATATAAAAGCACTGATATACAAAATACACTTATAGTTATCCCTCACTTCAGTGGAGATTTATCTTTAAATAATGCTCGTATGACTACTTTTAAATTGTATTAAAAAGCCCAGGATTCCTCAGCTAAGTTTCCCTATTTAGGAAAAAAAAAAAACAAAAACAAAAAACAAAAAACATTCCTTCTGGAGAACAAGTGAGGAGTGGCTGAGGGAGCTGGGGTGATTTAGCCTGGAGAAAAGGAGGCTTGGGGGAGACCTTATTGCCCTCTATAATTACCTTAAAGGAGGCTATGGCAAGGTGTAGTGGGTTTACATGGCAAGGTTTTGGTAGCAGGGGGCCATAGGGGTGGCTTCTGTGAGAAGGATCTAGAAGCTGCCCCATGTTTGGTAAGGGCCCCACTGCTGACCAGAGCTGAGCCAATAAGTGATGTTGTTTTGCGCCTCTGTGAGAGCATATTTAAGACAGGGGAAAAAAAAAAAAAAAACATGCTACGCCACACAGCAGCGTGGAGAGGAGTGAGGAACAGCTTTGCAAGCGCCAAGGTCAGTGAAGAAGGAGGGGGAGAGGTGCTCCAGGCGCCGGAGCAGAAGTCCCCTGCAGCCTGTGGTGAGGACCATGGTGAAGCAGGCTGTCCCCCTGCAGCCTATGGAGTACCACGGTGGAGAAGAGTTCCACACTGCAGCCCGTGGAGGAGACCACAGTGGAGCAGGTGGACCTGCACCGATGGAGGCTGAGGCCTGTGGAAGACCCCTGCCGGAGCAGATTCCGGGCCGGACCTGTAGCCTGTGGAGAGGAGCCCACGCAGGATCAGGTGACCTGGCAGGAGCTGCTGCCTGTGGGGGATTCAGGTTGGAGCAGTTTGCTCCTGAGGGATAGACCCCGTGGTACGGACCCGTATCTGGAGCAGTTCTTGAAGAGCTGCTGCCTGTGGGAAGCCCACGACGGATCAGTTCAGCAAGGACTGCATCCCATGGGAGGGACCCCACAGCACAGGGGATGAGAGTGACCGAGAAGGAGCGGCGGCGAAGAAGCGCTACAGACTGACCATAACCCACGTTCCCCTGCGCCGCTCGGGGGGAGGAGGTGGAAGAGGGTGGATGGGGGGGAAGGTGCTTTTGGTTTCTTTCCTTTGTTTCTCACTTATCTAGCTTGTTAGTAATAGGTAATAAATCTTACTATCTCCCTATGCTGAGTCTTTTGCCCGTCACAATAATTACTGCGTGATCTCCTCGTCCTTATCTCAACCCTTGAGCCCTTTTCATCATATTTTCTCCCCGTTCCTCTTTGAGGATGGGGAGTGAGAGAGCGGTTGTGGTGGAGCTCGGCCGCCCACCCGAGTAAAACCACCACACAAGGTGGGGATGGGTCTCTTCTCCCAAACACCAAGTGATAAAACAAGAGGAAATGGCTTTAAGCTGCACCAGGGGAGGTTTAGGTTGGATATTAGGAAGAATTTCTTCACTGAAAGGGTTGTGAAGCATTGAAACACTTAGCACCAGCTAGGGTTGTAATTCACTGATCCTCAACACCCTTGACAGCCTTCAGCAGTAGCCACAGAATAATAAGGCTTGGAGTCTGAATGGGCGTAAGTCCAACATCCTGTCCCAGCCCCGGCAGCAGCTGGGTGTCCCTCCAGTGACACTGGGGAAGCCTCAGCTCTCACTGCCCATATCACTCATTTTGGGGCCCACACATTCCATTGTCTCCACATCTCTCAACCAGGCACTTTTTCCAGGTTGTTGCATTCATTTACAATAAGGTGAATGCTCCTTGACTGAGCCTCTCTCTTCTCCCATTCACACACTCTTCACTCTTGAGTGATGGACAGGATTTCTAAACTGCAACTTTTCTTCTGAAAAGATAGGACCAGGCTATTAGAGGAGAAACAGCAACAGGATTGCAGGAGGGCATTGACTTAAGATCTGAGAAATTAAATCCTAACAGTAACTGGCAGGAAAGGTCGAGCTCTGAAGGTTCGGTACAAAGACAGTGGCTTTGCTCCAGGTCTAGCATGGCCCTGGATGGATACCACAAGGCTTTGAATGAAGGATGGCTTGGAGGCTGGCAGTCCTGAATGTCATCTCTGCAACACAATTTGGTACCAAGAGTAAATCCCTTTCCTCACTTACAAACTGGGGATAAATATTACTTATGTGCTTAAGAAGGGTGTCACGAGGATAAACTAGCTCACGTTTGAACTATGAAAGTGAGAAGCACTGTATAATTATACTAAATATTAAAACCTGTAATTAAACTGTGTCAGTTTCTAGACATATTAATCTCCCTTCCTCCAACCTCTGGCTTTATAAAATTCTGCCATGACTGGTCTTTGAAATAGGTTTTATATGATGTATTTAAAGACAGTTAAATAAAATAGAGTATTTGTACTCAGTGTATAGATACAGCCAGACATTTACTCATGCTCTTTTACTAAAATTAAAACAACCATACAACCTTAGCAATAAAAGCAGGAATACCGTGAGCAATTGTTTGTAACATTGAACACGCAAATAAAATTTGAAAACAGGGGTAACAAACTTTTATATTTATGGCCATAAAAGGCTACATGTTAAATATAATCAAGTTCCAAGTTCTAAGAATCAAAAGCTTTTAAAATTAAACACTGATGATTTACATATCAATATTAAGTGCACCTGCTTTCAAAATGAGCAACCGCATTCAAGAACTGGTGTTGTATATGGAAACGGGAGATGGTTAATGCAGTAGCCCTTGGGCCAGTTTGAGCAGGACAAGATGTAAACTCTGAAGTCGGGGAGAATGGCCCCACCTGGAGTCTCTGGCAGAAAGAGCTCAGGGAAACTCGAGGTCAACCCCCATGGTTTTGGAGTCAGGGATATAGGGGATCCGAGGCCCGTTACACTCCAACAGAAAAAGAGATATTGGCAGCATGTGAAGGGGTTCAAGCTGCTTCAGAAGTGGTTAGTACTGAAGCACAGCTCCTCCTGGCATCCCGACTCCTGGTGCTGGGCTGGATGTTCAAAGGGAGGGTTCCCCACGTGTGTCATGCAAGTGATGCTACGTGGAGGAAGTGGGTCTCACTGATTACACAGCAGGCTGGAATAGGAAACCCCAGTTGCCCAGGAATCTTGGAAGAGATCATGGAATGGCCAGCAGGCAAAGCTTTCAGAATATCACCAGAGGAGGAGGTGACACGTGCTAAAGAAGCCCCGCAATTTAATAAGGTACCATCAAATGAGAAGCAATATGCCCTGTTCACTGATGGGTCCTGTCGTATTGTGGGAAAGCATTGGAGGTGGAAGGCTGCTGTATGGAATCCTACACGACGAGCTGCAGAAACTGCTGAGGGAGAAGGTGAATCAAGCCAATTTGCAGAAGTGAAGGCCATCCAGCTGGCTTTAGATATTGCTGAACGAGAAAAGTGGCCAGTTCTCTATCTCTATACTGATTCATGGATGGTAGCAAATGCCCCGTGGGGGTGGTTACAGCAACGGAAGCAGAGCAACTGCCAGCACAGAGGGAAACCCATCTGTGCTGCTGCATTGTGGCAAGATATTGCTGCCCGGGTAGAGAACCTGGTTGTAAAGGTACGCCATGTAGATGCTCATGTGCCCAAGAATCGGGCTACTGAAGAACACCAAAACAACCAGCAGGTGGATCAGGCTGCTAAGATTGAAGTGGCTCAGGTGGACCTGGACTAGCAACATAAAGGTGAATTATTTATAGCTCACTGGGCCCATGACACCTCAGGCAATCAAGGAAAAGATGCGACAGATAGATGGGCTCGTGATCGAGGGGTGGACCTGACCATGGACACTATAGCACAGGTTATTCATGATTGTGAAACATGTGCTGCAATCAAGCAAGCCAAGCGGTTAAAACCTGTCTGGTATGGAGGACAATAGCTGGAATATAAATATGGAGAGGCC
Source organism: Anser cygnoides (assembly GCF_040182565.1). NCBI lineage: Eukaryota > Metazoa > Chordata > Aves > Anseriformes > Anatidae > Anser > Anser cygnoides. Next base: position 13,314,871 of record NC_089911.1, read on the forward strand.
TGGCAGATTGATTACATCACACTCCCTCAAACCCGCAACGGCAAGCGCCACATACTTACAATGGTGGAAGCAACCACCGGATGGCTGGAAACATATCCTGTGCCCCATGCCACCGCCCGGAACACTATCCTGGGCCTTGAAAAGCAAGTCCTATGGCGACATGGCACCCCGGAGAGAATTGAGTCAGACAATGGGACTCATTTCCGAAACAACCTTATAGACACTTGGGCCAAAGAACATGGTATTGAGTGGGTGTATCACATCCCCTATCATGCACCAGCCTCCGGGAAAGTGGAGCAATACAATGGAACGTTAAAGACTACGCTGAAAGCAATGGGTGCTGGGACATTCAAACATTGGGATACACATTTGGCAAAGGCCACCTGGTTAGTCAGCACTAGGGGATCTGTTACATATTGTAGAAGGGGACAAAGTCCCTGTACTGCACGTAAAAAACATGCTGGGGAAGACAATCTGGGCTATTTCTGCCTCAGGAAAAAGCAAACCCATCTGTGGGATTGCTTTTGGTCAAGGACCTGGGTGTACTTGGTGTGTAATGCGGATGGATGGGGAAGTCCAATGATTACCTCAAGGGGACTGAATGTTGGGTGAGAATAGCTCATGATTTGAATTGTATAAATATTAAGTGCACCTGCTTTCAAAATGAGCAACCGCATTCAAGAACTGGTGTTGTATATGGAAAACAACCTCAAAATCTGTCCTGGTTTCAGTTAGGACAAAGTTAATTTTCCTCCTAGTAGCTGGTAGGGTGCTGTTTTGGATTAGGATGAGAAGAGCGCTGATAACATGCTGATGTTTTAATTGTTGCAGAGCAGTGCTTAGACCAGGCCAAGGACTTTTCAGCTTCTCGCTCTGTCCTGCCAGCGAGCAGACTAGGGGTGCAGCAGGAGCTGGGAGGGGACAGACCCAGGACAGCTGACCCAAACTGGCCAAAGGGGTATTCCATACCATCTGACGTCATGCTGAACAATATATAGGGGTGGCTGGCCGGGGTGGGGGGGCCGGCTGCTCGGGGATAGGCTGGGCATCGGTCAGCGGGTGGTGAGCAATTGCATTGTGCATCACTTGTTTCATACACATTATTAGTAGTAGTACTATTATCGTCAGTATTATTATTATTATTTTCCTGTCTTAAGAAAGTGTCTTTATCTCAACTCACCGGCTTCACTTTCCCGTTTCTGTCCCCCATCCCAGAGAGGGAGGGGGGAGGGTGAGCAAACAGCTGTGTGGTGTTTAGCTGCCGACCACGTTAAACTACAACAGTCCTTTTGGCGCCCAACGTGGGGCCCGAAGGGTTGAGATATCAACAGATCTGACCAGAGTGTGTTAAACTAAAATTGGTATAAGTATTAGACCTGCTTGATAGTTGCTAGTCACCATGTTGATTGCCTTAATCTCAAGTCTGCTGTGCCTGTTTTCCAAATTGAGTTTTATAGCACGTTACTTACTGTATGTGCTCCCTGTCGCGCTGTTTATCCTTTCCAGGCCCTGGTTTAAGATCGTTATGGTACTGTGCAGTGTAACAATGGCTTATGATATGATGAAATGTCTGGTCATGACCCTAACCTGGTATTTGTACTCAGCACTGTCGTCGACTCTATACTTTGGAAACCATATCTATCTCGGAAACTATTAGCAATTACACTTGTTGCCTTTTTTCGTCAGGGAGACAATCTGTGGAGGGGACAGGGGAAGATATTTTTTCCTACTTGTTCACTCTCCCTTTCTCCTTCACCACCCTATTATCCTCTGAGCTAGTTAGGATAGTTCTCCAAGATGTTGAATATCCTTGGGATGTTCAGACTAGCATGGTGTTATTGTCATGTCTCCCGAATGTGCTTCAGGTTTTGTTTAAGGTTAAACAACTACTTAGGAATCTCATCCAGAAATCTGTCCTGGGGCGGGATAGTTGTGAGTGGCAGGGAGTGTGGGAGGATATGGGCAGGTTTCTAGAGCAGTGGGCACCTCCAGTGCTTTGGAAATTCACCCCTGAACAACTGCAAAATTCTGAAAAACTGGTAGAATGCTTGAAAAAAGGGTGTCATGACTCTGGCAGTTCCAAAGTGACACAAATCACTGTAGCGTGCTGGGGTCTGGCTTGTGCCTATCGAGCTGCAATTGATGCTACTATCAACCTGGTGACAGACCCTGCGGCCACTCCAAGTCCTGTGACAGGCGCAACGGCCACTCCAACCCCTACGATGGACCCTGCAGCTACTCCAGCTCCCACAGCCATTCCAGCTCCCGCAGCCGTTCCAGCTTCTGCAGCCGCTCCAGCTCCTGCAGCCGCTCCAACCCCTTTGATGGGCCCAGCATGTATTCCAACCCCTGTGGCAGGCCCTGTGGCTGGGTCAGAGAAACGAGCTGTAGCAGTGCAAGTTGCCCCTGCAGAGGGTTTTCCAACCCCTGTGGCAGGGCCTGTGCCTGGGTCAGAGAAACGAGCTGTAGCAGTGCAAGTTGCCCCTTTAGACAAGGTGAAAAAATGGTATAGAGATTCAGGTCATTTAGAACGCAGACAGTCTTCTGCTAGGTCTAGGTATAGAGAAGATGAGGCTGGGCCATCAGAGGAGCAGGAGGATGAAGATGAAGATGTTGAAAAATCAATAGTAATTACCCGAAACCTATACCAGCGTGAGCTACGAGATGTGCAAAAAGAATTTGGTCGCTGCTTAGGTGAGCAGCTTGTCACCTGGCTGCTCCGGTGCTGGGACACCGGAGCCAATTGTGTGGAATTAGAGGGCAGGGAAGCCAGGCAGCTGGGTTCACTTGCTCAAGAAGCGGGCATTGACAAAGCAATTGGAAAAGGAGCACAAATCTTCACCCTCTGGAGGCATCTCCTGTCAGGTGCGAAGGAAAGGTATCCCTTCAAGGAAGATCTTGTATGTCTACCAGGCAAGTGGACCACTATGGAGAAGGGAATCCAGTACCTGAGGGAATTAGCCGTACAGGAGGTGATTTATAGAGACCTAGAAAACGAACAAATATCCACGAATCCAGATGAAGTGAGGTGTACACGACTCATGTGGTGGAAGTTTGTACGGAGCGCACCATCATCATATGCCAGCTCATTGGCAGTAATGGCCTGAAAAGACCATGAGGAACCCACAGTGGATGGATAGGCTAAACAACTCCGGCAGTACGAAGAAAGTCTCTCCTCTTCCCTACAGGCCTCCGTCTCGGCTGTGGAGAAACTTTCTGAAGAGTTCCACCAACTTAAAGAGAATTTAATCTTCCTCCCCACCTGAACGAACCAGTGTCCACCAACTAAAAGAGAATACTTTGGAGAAACTTTCTGAAAAGGTCCACCAACTTAAAGAGAGATTATTTTCCTCCCCACTTGTACAAACCAGTGTCTCAGCTATCAGGGGTAAGCGTCCATCCATGCAAGGAAGACGATATGGTGGGTACACACCCCGTGCCACCCTGTGGTTTCACCTACGTGACCATGGAAAGGACATGAGAAAACTGCATGGAAAAATCTACCTCAGACGAAGAGGCACGGGTACGTGACCTGTAAGGAAAAACAATCAGTAAAAAGGGGGTTCTCTGAGAAGCTTGCTGCTCCAACTTCCAGCAGGCAGTCCTTTAGACACAGAAAAGAAGATTCTGACCAGGATTAAGGGGGCCCTGCTGAGAGAGGGAGTTAGGAGAATACAAAAATTTACTAACATTTTAGAAAAGAATTTACTAACGTTTTAGAAAAGGGGGGACTGAGACAATAGCAGAATTTACTAACCTTTTAGAAAAGAATTTACTAACTTTTTCGAAAAGGGGGGACTGAGACAGGGAGTTAGGGGAATCTTATCAAGTAGAGATAGAGTGCTGACAGCATGAAACTAGGATGCTACTTTGTGTCTTTACTAACTATGGTGCTTGTGCAAATTAATTAAAGCAAGAAGCCTTGGGCCCCTTACCAAGGTCAGTCTCTTAATAACAGTGTGAGCCTATCTTAAGAAACTGGTAGAAACTGGTCCTGCGGATGGACAAGATCCAAGAAGCAACTGAGTCTGCGCAGAGACAAGAGGTCAACTAGCGGTGATGAGGAAGAGTCATCAATCTTCATCCCCACGACCCCCGAAGACCACCACCAGGATACACTGCGCAAGCGTAGAAGGAAGGAGTTTATGGAAATGACTCCTTGGAACTAATTTTAATACGAAGCGGGGACAGGTTATGAATATGTATAGGCGTATTGTGAAATTTCATGCATATGTAACTCTTTGCTGCATATAACCATGGCAAGTTACTGTGTCAGGTGCGTACGATTTTGGTGGGGCTACCCCCCATGCCGCCCAGCGCTGAATAAACATACCTACTTTACAATCTTACTGACTGTGGAGTCTGTTTTCCGCACGTCAATTTGCGAGCCAGGCAGGAGACTCTCTGCTTGGCCGCGGGATCGACTGTGGAGCGGGCGCTCCTGGGCACCCCCGAGCACTTTCCTCGGAGGAGTCTCCGCTGCCAGCCGCTCACCACGGGAGCAGACAAAAACCTTCTGAATCTGCGGATAAAACGGTATGTGTTGTGGGATGGGCCTGTAAGTCGTACGCGTGGTTGGGGCAGCTGGTAAATCGCACAGAAGACGTCTGGCGTGCAGCATAGTCCCCATATGAGAGAAGGGTACCCTGCATGTTCAAAGGGGATTTGGTGACCGATAGAGTGGTTGCTAGCGACCTTGGGAGTAGATCGAGCGAACCTGAGGTTACCGCTGCATCACAGTGTTGGGAGCCAGGATGGGCCTGCTAATGACTGTATAAGAAGCAGGAGAAGGGTAAGTGGGCCTCTCGCAATTGTGACAAGGTTACTTGGGTAATGTTTGCAGCTGCTGGAGGGATATTGGCTGGAATGTTAATAACTGTAGGTCTTATTTGTAAATGTCTAGATAGCTCATGTTGAAGGCATTTGTGTGTGTGAGTTTGAGATGATACAAACAAGTTTGATTATTGTTTTAAGTTATATATTTTTGTGGTATGAACAAGAAGTGTAAGGGGCCCTTTGTGTGATTGTGTGATTGTGCTGTGTGAGTGAGACGCAGCATCGCTGCAAAGCGAGTGCCGAGTTCCAATCCGCGGTTCCGTATTCTCTGCGAGGGGAGTGGCCAGAGACGAACGAAGTGCATGAAAGATCAAAAGGGAGTTCTGTTTTATCTAAGTGTTGATTAGATAATATACAGGCTCAGTGGTGCGTCCCGTCTGTAAATATCCTGACGTGTGACAAGGGAAAGGCGGGAGCATTATTTAAGTAACGGTTTAGAAGTTTCAGTGAAAGGAGTTGTAAAATGGGAAATACTCAAGGAGGAATTTTGAAGAAGAGCCCCTTAGGCTGTGTGTTAGCTTACTGGAGGGATATCTTCGGGACTGGAGGTACAGAAAGTAAGAAAATCCTTATCAAATATTGTAATCAGTGGTGGCCACTGTATAAATTAGAGGATGGAGCTAAGTGGCCACTCAATGGGACAATAGATTATAATACTCTTTTACAGTTGTTGTTGTTCTTAAGGAGAGAAGGAAAGTGGGATGAGGTTTCATATGCGGATGTTTTTTACCCTCCGAAATCACCCGGAGTGGCAAAGGGACTGTGGAATGGCACCACCACAGGATCCCATGGTACTGGCACTCGAGTAAGAAAATAACAAAGAGCTTAGGGGTAAATTGACACGGTGTTGCTCGGCATGCAGTATTGGACAAAGGTGTACCAGAGCAGAAAAGATCTATCAAGCACCAGAGCAGGATCTAACAGATTTGTTTAAGCCTCCCCCTCGACCACAGGAACAGGGTGAGGACTCAGACAGAGCATCCACTCCCCCGGACAGTCCTGTATCTTCCAGTACCAGAAAGAAATATGCTTCCACAGCTTTACAGGCACCTCTCCGGGAGGCAGTAGGGCCTGATGGCGGGGCAGTGCTGATCAAAATACCCTTTACCACTACTGATCTGGGAGAATGGAAAAGGGTTGTGAAAGATTACAGGAATGATCCAGTAAGTGTCACCAAATATTTTCATTTCATTGTAAAGCAACATAACCCTGATTGGAAGTACATACAGTTATTGTTAGAACACCTGACTGAGACAGAGAAGCAATTGATTTTAAAAACTGCAGGAGATTTGGCTGAGGCTCATTATAAGACTACTGGAGGGGATGTTAAGGAATACTTTCCCCTCCAGGATCCAAAATGGAATGTAAATAGATCCGCAGAGATGGAAAGGTTACAGGCATATCAAGAGTGGATTTCAAAAGGAATGGAGAAGGCCATTCCTAAAACTATAAATTGGTCAGCACTATACACAATTAAACAAGGTCCCTCCAAGTCCCCATATGAATTCCTGGATCGACTGAGGGATGTGATGTGCCGTAACACACTGCTGGATCCTGGGTCCGAGGTAGGGATACAATTAGTCTCCCTGTTTTTGGGTCAGTCCACAGGGGACATTAGGCGTAAGCTCCAGAAGTTACGTCCTACAGAAGGTAGAAATATGGAAGTGTTGTTGGATGAGGCATGGAGAGTATTCAGTAACAGAGAGGAAAGATACAGACAAGGGCAAAGGAGGCTGGTGACAGTAATCAGGGAAAAGGAGGAAAGAAGGCCTAGACAAGAACAGTCCCGATTAGGCAAGGATCAATGTGCTTTGTGCAAGAAGTTTGGTCACTGGAAAAAGGAATGCCCAAGAAACAAAGAGAGGAGACGAAGCCACCAGGTGGGGAAAATAGTAGCCCACATGAAGGAAGACTGAAGGGGACCTGGGGAATCTACCCTAGCAGATCCCCTGGTTATAATGAAGCTAGGGAAGAAACAACAAGAATTAGAATTTCTGGTTGACACAGGAGCAACATATTCAGTTTTGAATCAGGCTCTGATGCCTTTGGGAAATGACTATGTTATGGTAAAAGGGGCAACTGGCCAAAGTGAAAAGGCATATTTCTGTGAACCTTTAAAGTACAAACTGGGAAAACAATGGGGCATCCACAAATTTCTATATATGCCTAACTCTCCAAAGGCTCTTCTGGGGAGAGATTTGTTGGGGCAACTGGGTGCAAAGATTACCTTTGAAGAAGGGGAAATTACCCTGAAGGTAAAAGATCGGCAGTACATTCAAATTCTGAGTCTATCCTTAACCAGTTTTCCCACCGAAGGAAAAATCAGCGAAGAGATCCTAGACCAGGTATATCCTGGGGTATGGGCCACCGATGTACCTGGAAAAGCAAAGAATGCTCCACCTGTAGAAGTTAAACTCAAGGAAGGTCGACAACCAGTAAGAGTTAAGCAATACCCCCTGAAGAAGGAAGATAGGGAAGGAATTTGGCCAGTAATAGAGAAATATTTACAATTTGGGTTATTGAAAGAATGTGAGTCCAGTTTCAGTACCCCCATATTAACCATTTGCAAACTCGATGGGTCGTATTGGGTGGTCCAGGACTTGCGAGCTGTAAAGTCCTGGTCCAGGACTTGCATGTCACTGAAGACCTTTACCCAGTAGCAGCAAATCTGTACACCTTGTTAACTGCATTAACACCTGAACTAACCTGGTTTACTGTTTTAGACTTAAAGGATGCCTTCTTTTGCCTCCCTCTCCATGAAGCCAGCCAGAAAATATTTGCATTTGAATGGGAAAACCCTAAAAGTGGGCGTAAGACTCAGTTCACTTGGACGGTGTTGCCGCAGGGATTTAAGAATAGCCCTACCATCTTTGGTAATCAACTCGCAAAAGACCTGGAATCTTGGGAGGCCCAGTCTGAAGAAGGGAAGCTATTACAATATGTGGACAGTATCCTGATTGCTACCAAGACGGAGGGTGGTTGTATGGCCTGGACGGTGAGTCTGCTAAATTTCTTGGGACTCCAAGGGTACCGAGTATCCAAGAAGAAAGCTCAGGTAATACAGCGCAAGGTGATTTATTTGGGCTATGAAATTAGTGCGGGACAGAGAACTTTGGGACAGGCCCGTAAAGAGGCAATATGTCAGACTCAGAGACCCCAGACGGTCAAAGAGTTACGGACTTTCTTGGGGATGACGGGGTGGTGTCGACTGTGGATCTATAATTATGGACTGCTTGTTAAACCACTATATGCACTAACGACCACTGATCAGAAATACCTTAAATGGGACAAGAAGACCACGCAAGCCTTTGAGTCACTGAAAAGAGCTTTAATGTCGGCCCCAGCCTTAGGGCTTCCCGACGTGAGTAAGCCATTTTTCCTTTTCTCACATGAGAAGCAGGGGATTGCCTTGGGAATATTAGCACAAGATCTGGGCCCGTATCGATGAGCAGTTGCCTATTTTTCCAAACAATTGGACGCAACTGCAAAAGGTTGGCCTGGATGCTTATGAGCAGTCGCAGCAGTAATATTGAACATACAAGAGGCCCAAAAATTTACCCTGGGCCAGAAGATGACTGTCCTAGTGTCCCACACAGTATCCGCAGTACTAGAAGCAAAGGGTGGACATTGGCTATCTCCACAAAGATTCCTGAGATATCAGGCTATACTAGTAGAACAGGATGATGTGGAAATTGTAGTCACTAACACTGTCAACCCAGCTTCTTTCCTCAGTGGAAACATGGGAGAACCAGTGCATCATGACTGCCTGGAGACTATTGAAGCAACATATGCAAGCCGTCCGGACCTGAGAGACAGCCCTATGGAAGATGGGAAAAATTGGTTTACGGATGGAAGCAGCTATGTCCTAAGTGGTAAGAGGCATGCAGGATATGCCATCACCACCAGCCAAAAAATAGAGTCAAAGCCTTTGCCCATGAATACCTCTGCACAAAAGGCAGAAATAATTGCTCTGACTCGTGCCCTGGAACTGGCCCAAGGCAGAACTGTGAACATTTATACGGACTCAAAGTATGCCTTTGGGGTTGTACATGCACACGGAGCAATCTGGAAGGAGAGAGGATTATTAAACTCTCAGGGCAAAAACATCAAGCATGCTGAACAGGTCCTGAAACTGCTGGAGGCAGTTCAACTCCCTGATAAAGTGGTGATTATGCACATTAAGGCACACCAGAGAGTAAGCTCAGAATTGGAGAGAGGAAATGAGCTGGCGGACAGAGAGGCAAAACAAGTAGCTAAAACTAAGGTAAATACAGAAGGGGCTTTGATCCCTGATGGACGAATTTCCTTAGAAGGTAAGCCAGAATACACTAAAGAGGATCAGAAACTCTTCTCAGATTTAGAAGGGTCATATAACAAAGAAGGGTGGGCTCTCACCCCACAAGGGAAGCTAATTATTCCTTCCTGCTTGGTATGGCATTTGGTGAGAGAAGAACATAGGAAGAGACATTGGGGAACAGAGGCCCTGTATAAACATCTAATTGGAGAAATTGTGGCCAGAAACTTATATACCACAGTAAGACAGGTAACTCAGCAATGTGATCTTTGTCTCCAGACTAATCCCAAGAACACTCCCAAGCCAAAAATGGGCCAAATTGGAAAAGGTAATGGGCCTGGACAACAATGGCAGATTGATTTCACCGAACTCCCAAGAAAAGGGGGGTACTGGTATTTATTGGTATTAACTGACACCTTTTCAGGGTGGCCAGAAGCATTCCCAACCAGAACAGCCAAGGTAACTAAGATATTACTACAAGAAATAATACCGCGTTTTGGAGTTCCAGCAACTATATCCTCTGACAGAGGACCACACTATCTCAAAAGTGGTACAACAAATTAGTCGCCATTTGGGTATAGACTGGCAACTTCATACTCCATATCGCCCTCAGTCGAGTGGCCAAGTAGAAAAAATGAACCACTTAATCAAACAGCAAATTGTGAAATTGGGACAAGAAGCAAATTTGGTCTGGCCTCAGTCTCTTCCTTTAGCCCTTTTGCGTATACGAACTAGACCAAGGGCAAAGGAAGGGCTAAGCCCCTTTGAAATCTTATATGGACGACCCTATGGAATACAAAGAGGGATATCCATGCAAGCTGGGGATGAAATTATGACCTCCTATATGGTGGCCTTAGGTAAACAGCTCAATGAAATTGGAAAGCATGTGAGTGGGACTCGGGGTAGAGGGTTAGATGGACCAGTGCACAATATACAACCTGGAGATTATGTGTATGTAAAGTCTCTTGCAGAGAAGACCTTGGAACCTCAGTGGGAAGGACCGTTCCAGGTACTCCTCACCTCTTTCACAGCAATCAGAATCAAGGAACAGAATGCCTGGATCTGTCATACCAGAGTGAAAAGGCACCCAAGACCCCATGGAAGGTTACTCAGGTGCAACCTGGAAGGTTACATTTTTCATGGTCTTAATGGTATCATTGGTCAAGGAAACTGAACAGTGGGTGCACAATACCTATGTGAAACTCACCCAGGCAGTGAGTGATAGTTTCAACCTTTCTGACTGTTGGGTGTGCACACTGCTGCCTAGAGGAAACCTAGAATTCCCCATATGGGGCATACCCAGTATGAATTGGACATTGACCTTTGCGTACCCAAGAAATGGAACATGTCCATTTGGCAAGGATGATCGTGAACATCTAGGGGAGAGATTTGAACTACTCCCATGCGACAATGTTAACATATACACCAGATGCTTAAACGATAAAACCCCATGCGTAGGTACAGGTCCACTTAGTTATTTAGCCCAGGAACCTGACAACTGTAATATGGCAGAATATGTAGGAATTTTTAATCTTACTAAAATTAGAGATTATGGTGTAGGTGTCACAATATGTGCTGATAAAAAGGATACGAATGCAGGATCTCACGGCCTCAATTCTCTCACACAAATTTGCAAGCTACAAAAAGGATTCTATTGGCTATGTGGAGATGGGCGTGCTAGAAAAAGCTTACCCTTAAATTGGAAGGGTCATTGTATTGGGGGCTATCTTAGCCCTCGAGGGGGTATATTCACTGAACCAACTCCGGTAATAGTCCAGACCTTATGGAGACAAACACGTACTGTTCCGAATAACCCCCTCGTGATGAGACCCATGGGATTCCCTAGTTTTGTAAGGTGGTTGATTCCGTCCCTGGGAATAAGTGAAACAGAAAAAGCTATCGTAAATATCTCAGCCACATTAGAAATTATTGAAAATGCCACAGCTGATGTTCTTTCGACATTACAGGAAGAAATTTCCTCCCTACACAAAGTAGTACTTCAGAATAGGATGGGATTAGATATGCTTTCAGCCAAGAAGGGAGGATTGTGTACAGTCATAAACCAAACTTGCTGTGTATATGTTAACAAACAAAAACAGATTGAGACTGACCTGGAGAAGATTTCGGAAAAGAATAAAATTTTGCATGCAGTAGCTCAGGATGATACATCCTGGGGATTTATAGACTTGGTTGAAAAATTAACTTCCTGGTTGCCAAACCTAACCTGGCTGAAACAGTTGTTTATCACAATAATCGTGGTCGTGGTTTTGTTCATGGTGCTTTGCGTAGTGATCCAATGTACCTTATGGTGTTTTAAGAGTACAGGAAACTCCTACAGCAAGTGGAAAAAGAACCAACTCAGATGGAAACTGGAGTCTAACATATTTTGAAGGAGTGTTAGAGAAACACTATATTGAACCTAGAAATAGTAAAAGAATTTACTAACTTTTTCGAAAAGGGGGGACTGAGACAGGGAGTTAGGGGAATCTTATCAAGTAGAGATAGAGTGCTGACAGCATGAAACTAGGATGCTACTTAGTGTCTTTACTAACTATGGTGCTTGTGCAAATTAATTAAAGCAAGAAGCCTTGGGCCCCTTACCAAGGTCAGTCTCTTAATAACAGTGTGAGCCTATCTTAAGAAACTGGTAGAAACTGGTCCTGCGGATGGACAAGATCCAAGAAGCAACTGAGTCTGCGCAGAGACAAGAGGTCAACTAGCGGTGATGAGGAAGAGTCATCAATCTTCATCCCCACGACCCCCGAAGACCACCACCAGGATACACTGCGCAAGCGTAGAAGGAAGGAGTTTATGGAAATGACTCCTTGGAACTAATTTTAATACGAAGCGGGGACAGGTTATGAATAAGTATAGGCGTATTGTGAAACTTCATGCATATGTAACTCTGCTGCATATAACCATGGCAAGTTACCGTGTCAGGTGCGTACGATTTTGGTGGGGCTACCCCCCCCGTGGCGCCCAGTGCTGAATAAACATACATGGTTAGCCAATACTAGGGGATCTGCCAACCGAGCTGGACCTGCCCAATCAAACCTGTTACGCACTGTAGAAGGGGATAAAGTTCTTGTAGTGCACGTAAGAAACATGCTGGGTAAGACAGTCTGGGCTACTCCTGCCTCAGGAAAAGGCCAACCCATTCGTGGGATTGCTTTTGCTCAGGGACCTGGATGCACTTGGTGGGTAATGCAAAAGAATGGGGAGGTCCGGTGTGTACCTCAAGGGGATTTGATACTGGGTGAGAATAGCCCATGAGTTGAATTGTAGTATGTTAATTATTATATAATACTGTATGTCATCACTACCATGATTGCTATATACCATAGATGAAAATGGTGATTAATTAGAATGTATTGGAAAGGGTGTAACTTGAGCATGACATAAATGGTATGGAATAAGGGGTGGATATCTGTCCTGGTTTCAGTTAGGACAGAGTTAATTTTCCTCCTAGTAGCTGGTAAGGTGCTATGTTTTAGATTAGGATGAGAAGAGTGCTGATAACATGCTGATGTTTTAATTGTTGCAGAGCAGTGCTTACACCAAGCCAAGGACTTTTCAGCTTCTCGTTCTGTCCTGCCAGCGAGCAGGCTAGGGGTGCAGCAGGAGCTGGGAGGGGACAGACCTAGGACAGCTGACCCAAAATGGCCAAAGGGGTATTCCATACCATGTGACGTCATGCTGAACAATATATAGGGGTGGCTGACCGGGGTGGGGGGGCCGGCTGCTCGGGGATAGGCTGGGCATCGGTCAGCGGGTGGTGCGCAATTGCGTTGTGCATCACTTGTTTCGTACACATTATTATTAGTAGTACTATTATCATCATTATTATTATTATTATTTTCCTGTCTTAATAAACTGTCTTTATCTCAGCTCACGGGCTTCACTTTCCTGTTTCTCTCCCCCATCCCAGAGAGGGAGGGGGGAGGGTGAACGAACGGCTGTGTGGTGTTTAGCTGCCAACCGGGTTAAACCACAACATGGCCACACTCCTTTTTATGCACGCCAGGATCCCATTGGCTTTCTTGGCCAGCAGGGCACACTGCTGGCTCGTGGTCAACCTGTCGTCTACCAGGACCCCCAGGTCCTTCTCTGCAGAGCTCCTCTCCGGCAGGTCATCCCCCAGCCTGTACTGATACATGAGGGTGTTCCTTCCCAGGTGCAGGACTCTACGCTTGCTGTTGTTAAACCTCATTTGGCTTCTTCCTGCCCAGCTCTCCAGCCTGTCCAGGTCTTGCTGAATGGCAGCACAGCCTTCTGGCATGTCGGCCACTCCTCCCAGCTTTGTATCATCGTTGTACTTGCTGAGGATGGACACTAGTCCCTCATCAAGGTTGTCGATGAAGATGTTGAACAAGACCAGACCCAGCACCAACCCCTGGGGAACACCGCTAGTCACCGGTCTCCAGCCGATCACCACCCTCTGAGCTCAGCCAGCCAGCCAGTTCTCAACCCACCTTACTGTCCACTGGTCTATCCCACAAAATTGATGAAAATAGGCTAAGAATATACAATATTGTAAACTACTCAGGAGCAGGTCAACAGTGAAATTTTATTAAAATAACAGAATGTAGTCTTTAAGGCGTGAGCTGTTTTTTAATCTGTAGCTGAAACCATGCCAAATTACCAACTCAGCCTTACTGAATTTTCTGAACTGCACTTTATAAAAGTCTTTTGAATTGATGTATACAAATGAACTGTAGATCATTTCAGTACAAATTTAATAAATGTAATTCCATGGCAGCATTAGGGAGAAGAAGATATGGAAAAAAGCAATTACAAATAAAAAGCATATCTTACTGAGTACTGTGCAAAGATTGAATGGTCCCAGCTAGAAACCAAGCTTGCTGTATACTGATTCACAATGTAACAGTAATTGATTTTATAAGCTTAGCATACTCAGAACTATTCTAAACAATAATTATATAAAACCCAAAGATCATAAAATTAATGATTCAAAAATATTATTATGTCTTTGATTTCCCCAAATGATTCAAAGTTCATACATAAATCACTTCATCAGGTCCTTAATTTCAGAACTCTTGGGTGGAATATAATAACTGTTAAACAGTATACAGCATCAAAGAAAAACACCAACTGCTGTGAAACAGCCAGTGCTAAATAACAGAAAAGGTAAAACCAGGACATTCTATGGTAAGATGGTGAAGAAAGTTAATAAACTCTCAAATAAATTTAACTTCTAAAAATTTTTTCCCTTCCATCTGCACAGCAAAACGCATTAACTTATTTGCTGACAATATCTAACCTCTCCTGCTAAAATCCTGGTCTCACAAACATTATATAGCAATAAGTTTCAAAGTCTACTTTCACATGGCAGATAAAAACTTATCAGTCTAGACTTGCACGCAGTGTTTTCATTGTGTCCCCTTATTTTTATGTTCCATGTTTCAAAACAAAAACTCATGATTTATTTTCTATATAACAAGTTCTATTTTAATGTTTAATGTAAGTACAAAAGCCTTTCCTAAAATATGGTTTTCAAACTATTTTTTCATGTTGTTTAGCTGCTATCAATGCTTCATTTCATTTTACATTGTACTGCTTATTTACATCTGCTTGGGTTTCTGATATTTCTTTAATTTTGACTCACTTTGTTGTTACTTCCTTCACAAATCCAGATCACCAAACAATTCTAATACTAAGCACTGGAGCACTTCACATTTATCCTTCTTGAAAGGAAAACTGCCTGCTATTTACCTCCATTCCTCTCTTTCAGCCAGGTTCTCAATTAAATTTTGCTAGTTTAAGCAGGGCCGTATGAAAAATTATATTTTAAAAAGAGAAAATCTATCTTATTAAATGTTAAACAGTTCCCTTTTCACTTTTAAAGAGCACCGTATTCTGTTGTTCAGCCCTACTCTACCATTTCCCACTTAAAAAAAAGTCACTTCAATTAAATACACTATGTGTGTGAAGTAGATCAGGACATGTATTAACAGCATTAGAGACATCAAGCTCATTGCTTATGAATTCTTCTCTTTCCCAAGAAATTTTATTTTCTAAACATCTTAAAGTGAAGTTTTAGTAACAGAATTCTCTTTCGTAAACATCATAGAATCACAGAATAACTCAGGTTGGAAGGGACCTCAGGAGGTCATGCTCCTGAATGCCACAAAAAAAAATACAACTCAAAACCAAGGAGGGAATGAGGCAAAAGGAAGAACAAGCATCAAACTTACCATGGACTTGATTGATTTCTGAATTCTGAGAAAGAATTTCATCTGCTAATTTTTGAGCAGTTGGCAAAACTTCTGTGTGGTGCACTGTGATCAAATACTGTACAAATTTTTGTAGTTGGTCTCTGTTCATTTGAAAGAGTGTCTCTGAAATGGGAAGATGCAGTTTGACTTGATCTGGCTTGCGGATCCGGTATAAAGAGAGTGCCACAACGTGGGCACAATAAAATATATCCTTGTTTCCACAGCTACAGGTCACTGAGGTAATCTTGCAACGATCAAAGCTGATAGCTACATTGCAAGCAGTTTCTGGCTCCGATTGCATTGCAGGCTCTGTCACTGTGCCACTCAAGTGGAAACCTGTGCGGGAAAAGAAAGAAAGCTTATGTTATTAAGAAAAATACTATAATCTCATTATTAATTACCTTTAGTTACAAAAGAAAAAAGAAAATCATTTCTGAGAAATGATGCATCTTGAAGAACTTGGCTTTAATTACAAATATGACAAACCCTTTCATATGTACATACCCTTTTCATCTCCGACAAAATCTAAGGCAGGTAAAAAGCCAGTTTACAACCCTTCTTTGCCATTCCATTACAACATTTATAAAAGATTGATAGTAAGGAAAACATTTATTTGGTAACTCCTAGCTGCAGAAGCAGAGTTGCATCCAGTTAAGACCAATGTGAAACTCCCAGTAGCTCAGCAAGTTGGCAGCAGTTTTCCAAACCCTACACTAAGGAGATTGCACCTACCAGCAAATTTAACTACTCTGTCAATAGGCAAGAGGGATGTAGTGCACTCTAATGGCATGAACCCCAGTCCTAATCTCCACTCTGACACTGATTCATTTACACACATCACTTAACCTCTTTGCTTTCACCTCTCCCACCACTACGGTGATGCTAAAGCTCACTTTCACACAAGTGATACGGTTAGACAGCTATGGTTGCAGAGCTTTTTGGAGATGGAAACTGCTGCAGTTACCAATACACAGGAAGTCGGAGTTATAGTACTGAATGAGATGTGCAAGCACCATTTCAGAAATCTGCATTATGAGTCAGTTTTCCATTCAGCATGATAAAGCACAAGGCAAAAGAGCAGTGTCTTCATATAATGTAAGAAGGTATGGTACGTGACAAGAAAAATGTTCACTTCAGCAAGGACACCACTGCTCGACAAAGAACCCTGCTGAACAAAGGTCTTGAACACTGTCCTCTGAAGATCAGACCCAAACATGAAGACCCAGGTCTTGCTTTCAATACTTCCTCGATGAATAGCAGAATTTGGGTTTTCTTTTTTTTCCTTTCTTTTTTTCTTTTATTTTACCTAAGCATGACATTCATCTTGTCTCAAGCATTAATTCAGAGGCATAGATACAGAGAAAAACAATGACATTTCATATGCCAGATCAAGATCAGTATTAAACTTGAACAGACAGTGCATATAAAATCTGGAATAAACACTACAAGCAAGGTGTTATACATTAACTATTTATAATGGAAATCATATAAAACCACACCACCTAAACTCCAAAACTGATTTAGTATTGTGAAACAGAAGAAAGTGTGTTGCAGGAAGCAGTATTACATGAAAATTAGGTGGAAAAAATATATACATTGCTCTAGTCCAAATCTCCAACTGTTTCTAAAAAGCTCTTCAAGTTACAGGAAACGAAAAAGAAAATCTTTATTTTTTCCATCAGTTTACGCTGTACGTTTCAGAGCAGATTGTGCAGTGAGCATCACTGTTTGGATTACATTCAGTTGCAGTACTCTGATACTCTACCCTGAAGAAGGTCAATCTGCACACACTAACCTAGACTTTGCATGAAGATGTTTACCAGTTAAAGCGGTTAAAGTTTAAACCGAAGAGCCAGTAAGCTGTAAAGTCCACAAAGAGGAAGGGGAGGGAGGTTGAACAAGATCAAGCATTTGGTGTTGTTGCTCTTGGCTCCACTCAACACTTGCACAGAGAAGGGGAGTGGAGTTGCCCCTCATAACATGAGCTCCTTCCTCTGCCTTTCACTTTTGTTTTTAAGTACTCATGACATGCTCCTATAAGTGCCCCCTCTCAAGGAAGGAAAAAAAATAAGTTAAAGTTAAAACTTAGCCAGTTCTGTTTATTTGTTTATTTCAGGTTAATTCCCAGCATATGAAAGTTGGATTACTGGTCTCAAAGAAATTGTATGGGATATTTTTCTTTTTAATATCAGTTTCCTACAAAGCATACATAAAACTATTTCTCATCTGTGAGCTGAGGAAAACCCTAACACTTCAACACTGAAAGGGCTTGATCCCATTTCTTCCTACTTTTAATAAGTAACTGAACTATTAATTCCAACAGAAAATCTCTCCTATGGGTCTTTTCTTTGAAAGCAATTAAAAAAAAAAAGCCCAACCAGCTACTCCAACAATACTATCACTTGTAATTTTTCAGCATGTAATTCAAGTATTGAAAAGGTTAAAATCCTCCTGGAATGATGAATGCCTCCAGACAGAGTTAGCAGAAGAACTATCTCTAAGTCCCTACTCATATTCAGATGAAAACTCATCTCCCTGCTCTTCCTACAAAGAGATTTTTTGAGAATTCTTGTTATTAGCAGCAACATTTTGTCCTGGTTTCAGTTAGGATAGGGTTAATTTTCATCCTAGTAGCTGGTAGGGTGCTATGTTTTGGATTAGGATGAGAAGAGCGCTGATAACATGCTGATGTTTTAATTGTTGCAGAGCAGTGCTTACACCAGGCCAAGGACTTTTCAGCTTCTCGCTCTGTCCTGCCAACGAGCAGGCTAGGGGTGCAGCAGGAGCTGGGAGGGGACAGACCCAGGACAGCTGACCCAAAATGGCCAAAGGGGTATTCCATACCATGTGACGTCATGCTAAACAATATATAGGGGTGGCTGGCCGGGGTGGGGGGCCGGCTGCTCGGGGATAGGCTGGGCATCGGTCAGCGGGTGGGGAGCAATTGCATTGTGCATCACTTGTTTCTTACACATTATTATTATTAATACTATTATCATTATCACTATTATTATTATTGTTATTATTATTTTCCTGTCTTAATAAACTGTCTTTATCTCAACTCACAGGCTTCACTTTCCCGTTTCTGTCCCCCATCCCAGAGAGGGAGGGGGGAGGGGGGGAGGGTGAGAAAACGGCTGTGTGGTGTTTAGCTGCCAACCGGGTTAAACCACAACACATTTATATACACAGATCCTGGTCTAAACAATGACAGCACTAACACAGCCAAGTTGCCTAACCTACCCTTCTTATATTACAAAGGATTTAAACAAAGATCAACTGCCCTCACAGCCCAAAATGTAGCAGCTCTGCATTAACTGTGTTGCAGTGCCTGGGAATTACTAAGCATGATTTTCCTCTTCTTTTTCTGTTTGTGTATTTAAAGAAATAAATTGTTGTTAGTAAATATAACCTGTAAAAAGGTTTCAACATGCCACAGAAGGCAGTTCAG
This sequence comes from Anser cygnoides, assembly GCF_040182565.1. Lineage (NCBI taxonomy): Eukaryota > Metazoa > Chordata > Aves > Anseriformes > Anatidae > Anser > Anser cygnoides. The sequence continues at coordinate 13,333,688 of NC_089911.1, forward strand.
GAAATTTCAACTCAGAAGCCCTGGTAGGACTGTTGTGATTGAACACGAAGGGCTATTCCCCTCCCCTTCATCTTTTTTAACATAACCATCTAATCATCTCCAAAGTATCAAAAGTTTGTAGCAGGTAGAAAATTGACTCACTGTGCTTTGCTAAAAAGCTTTCGTCAGCAGTAATTTACAGGCTGCCAAGAGATGTTAGGTGCTCCTTGATGAAGGCAAAGGGACTGGACCTGCGCTGGGATTGGGAGGTACTGACAGTTCATTAATGGATCCAAAGCAGCAGAAAATCTCTTCTGCTAAAGGCTGTAAGCCCTCACTCCAAATAGGTATTCCCCTTCAAAAAGAAAATTCCTCTTTTAATTGAAATTACAAACCTTTGCTGAAAATATTTACCCATTCAAAAACCAACCAACCAAAAAAAAAACCACCAAGAACTCTAGTATTTCACCTTGAAAATAGTTTGTTCATTATTATCTAAAGACAACAAAAGAGTTGCAAGCAGAAGAGTGCTTGTTCGCTACAGAGGCTATTTATAGAGCATGCATGTTTCACCTTTTGCCTTCAGATGCTGCAGTTCAAAAAGGTTTCAATGTTTTCAAAACAGCACATGACTAGTAATTCAAACTCTGCTGACATTTTCAATATGCAGAGGCTTTGCTTTCTGTAAAAAATACATTCAGAAAACCAGTGAGAGCATTAAGACAACATATCAAATTAAGTTCTTTTGCAAAGGAATTTTGCTTCTGTTGAACACTCACCACAAAGATGATTTAACAGACAAAAAAAAAAGTGTTTTCAGCTGCCATACTCTTGGAAGGGGACTGTGCCAAAGTGCAATCAGAAGGAAAACATTAAGAAATCACTGAATTGTACAAAGTAATTTCTGCCAAAATCTGTTTGACAGTGTCCTATCCAAGTTGTACCAGGGGAGGTTCAGGTTGAAAATAAGGATAAATTTCTTCTCAGAAAGAGTGGTTAGGCATTGGAATGGGTTGCCCAGGGAAGTGGTGGAGCCACCGTCCCTGGGGGTGTTTAAAGACAGGTTGGAACTGGTGCTTCGGGACATGGTTCAGTGGGTGACATTGGTAGTAGGGTGATGGTTGGACCAGATGATCTTGGAGGTCTTTTCCAACCTTAATGATTCTATGATTCTAATTGAATATAGGGGTAATGGATCAATATTAAGGAACACTTAACTTGAGGCAATTCCCTCTTGTTTTATCGCTAGTTATTTGTGAGAAGAGGCCAAAATCCAGCTCCCCACAACTTCCTTTCAGGTAGTTGTAGAGAGCAATAAGGTCTCCCCTGAGCCTCCTCTCCTCCAGACTAAACAACCCCAGTTCCCTCAGCTGCTCCGCATAGGACTTGTGTTCCAGACCCTTCACCAGCTTCATAGCCCTTCTCTGGATACGTTCCAGGGCCTCGACGTCCTTCATGTACTGAGGGGCCCAAAAGTGAACACAGTACTCGAAGTGGGGCTTCACCAGAGCAGAATACAGGGGGACAATCACCTCCCTGGTCCTGTTGGCTACGCTATTCTTGATACAAGCCAGGATGCCGTTGGCCTTCTTGGCCACCTGGGCACACTGCCGGCTCATGTTCAGGCGAGCATTGACCAACACACCCAGATCCTTTTCCTCTGCACAGCTTTCCAGCCACTCTGCCCCAAGCATGTAGCGTTGCATGGGGTTGTTGTGACCAAAGTGCAGGACCCGGCACTTAGCCATGTTGAACCTCATCCCATTGGCCTCTGCCCATCTATCCAACATGTCCAGGTCCCTCTGCAGGGCTTTCCCACCCTCCGGCAGATCGACACTTCCCCTCAACTTGGCATCATCTGCAAACTTACTGAGGGTGTGTGCTGGGTCTGGCTGGGATGGAGTTAACTTTCCCTGAAGCAGCCCATACAATGGTTCTGACAGCCGTCCTGGTCCTGCTGAAACAAAATCCCTACACACTGTGGGAGAAGCTAAATCCCTGTAGTGCATGTAGGGAAGTGGATGGGGAAGGCGGTGTGGGTTGCTCCTGCCATGGGAAAAGGCAAACCCACTCATGGGATTGTCTTCGCCCAAGGACCAGGGTACACCTGGTGGGTAGTGCAAAAGGATGGGGATAGAAGTAGAATTGATTAAAATATTTACAACTAACACACTTGCTAGTCACAATGTTCGGCTTGCTGTTAATATTTTTCTGTGTGACTATATCATATGTAATCCGTTCTCTATTCTCTATTATACTCTCTTTTCTCCTCTATATCCAACCAGAGAACGTGCTAAAATCTGTGTTTGGTTTCTTTATTACACTGTGCTGTAACACACTGGCCTTCAGTTTAGTCTGGTACTCAGGCCCTGCACTGTTACCATTCTGGTCTCCTGGAGATTATCTTTTTGGAAATATTAAGATATACACTGCCTTCTTTTTCTCCTCTAGAAGTCAATTTGTGAATAATATCGGGAATGGTACCTTCTTCTTCTCTCCCTGTGGGCTAATCACAGCAGCCTTCGAGTATCTTGAATACCCTTGGTCAACTGTCATCCTCCTATTACTAGTCCTGCAAAATGTGTTTCTTTTTCTCCCTAAGGTCAAACAATTCATTAAGAATATCATCCAAGAACCTGCCCCGAGACAAAGTAGTTGTGGGTGGCAAGGTGTGTGTGAGGATATGGGCAGGTACCTGTCACAGTTGTCTCCGCCAATGGTTTTTCACTTCATCCCTGAACAAGTGTGAAATCCAAAAAAACTTGGTAGAATGTCTGAAAGACATATGCCCTGACCCTGGCAATACCAGAGAACTCCACCAGCTTGCTGCACTCTGCTGGGGTCCGGCTCACGCCTATCAGATGGTAATTAACACTGCCCAGCACCCTCAAGGGGATGGGGAAGTCTTTGAATTTGATGACCAGATAACACACACCGTGACCATCCCAGAGGACCAACCATCCATGGTATCAGTCGCCCCCATAGTCAAGACATAACAATGGAAACGCAAGTCTGCTCGTTTAGTAAGGGAAGAAGCTCCTCCTAAGGAGGAGGGAGAAGAGAAAAAGGCAGGCAGCTCTAAAGCAGCGTCATCACAACGACATCAGGGAGAAGAGATGGAAATCATAACGGAATCAGAAACCACTCGATCCCTATCCCTGAGTGAGTTGCGAGAAATACGAAAGGATTTCAGTCGTCCTCCAGGTGAGCACATCCTCACGTGGCTGCTTCGATGCTGGGACACTGGGGCCAACAGCCAACAACTAGAAGGCAATGAAGCCAAGCAGCTGGGATCCCTCTATAGAGAAAGGATCATTGACAAAGTAATTGGGAGAGGGACACAGGTTCTCAGCCTCTGGAGGCGACTCCTGGCAGCTGTGAAAGAAAGGTATCCCCACAAGGAAGATATTGTATATCAAGTAGGCAAGTGGACCACCATGGAGAAAGGTCTGCAGCAACTGAGGTAATTAGCTGTGCTGGAGATGATTTATAGTAATTTGAACCATGAACAGACGCCTAAAGACCCTGATGAAGTCCAGTACACAACATCCATGTGGCAGAAGTTTGTATTGGCTGCACCCCTATCACATGCCAGCACGCTGGCAGCAATAAACTGGGATGAGGGGATGGGGCCAACAGTGGATGCTGTGTCCAACCACCTTCAGAAATATGAAGAAAATCTCTCTGCCCCAGTACGGGCCTGCATCTCAGCCGTGGAGAGACTGTCCCAACGGTTAGAAGAATACATAACTTCCTCCTCACCTAGATGGAGGAATCTTTCAGCCATTAAGTGCCAGCATTCTCCGGCTCAAGCAAGGGAGTATACAGGATGCACACCACGAGGCACCTTGTGGATTTATTTGCGCAACCACGGAGAAGATATGAGGAAGTGGGACAGTGAACCAAGCTCGGCCCTAGCTGCTCGGGTACGTGAACTGCGGAAAGATACAGCAGCAAGAAAAGGGGCCCCTAGGAAGGTTGCTGCCCCATTTTCCGCTGGGCAGTCCCCCAGATTTCACAGAATCACAGAACCACAGAATTGAAGGGGTTGGAAGGGACCTCGAAAGATCGTCGGGCCCAATCCCCCTGCCAAAAGCAGGTTCCTTAGAACAGGCTGCCCAGGTAGGCGTCCAGATGGGACGCACGCCAGGATCCCATTGGCCCTCTTGGCCACCAGGGCACACTGCTAGCTCATGGTCAACCTGTCGTCCACCAGGACCCCCAGGTCCTTCTCCGCAGAGCTCCTCTCCAGCAGGTCGTCCCCCAGCCTGTACTGATACATGCGGTTGTTCCTTCCCAGGTGCAGGACTCTACACTTGCTCTTGTTAAACCTCATTTGGTTTCTTCCTGCCCATCTCTCTAACCGGCCCAGGTCTCGCTGAATGGCAGCACAGCCTTCTGGCATGTCGGCCACTCCTCCCAGCTTTGTGTCATCGGCGTACTTGCTGAGGGCAGACACTATTCCCTCATCAAGGTCTTTGATGAAGATGTTGAACAAGACCGGACCCAGCACCGACCCCTGGGGAACACCGCTAGTCACAGGTCTCCAGCCAGACTCTGCGCCACTGATCACCACCCTCTGAGCTCGGCCAGTCAGCCAGGTCTCAACCCACCTAACTGTCCACTCCTCTATCCCACACTTTCTCAGCTTTGCTATCAGGATGTCATGGGAGACAGTATCAAAAGCCTTGCTAAAGTCAAGGTAGATGACATCCACTGCTCTCCACCCATCTACCCAGCTGGTGATGTCATCATAGAAGGCAACGAGGTTGGTCGAGCACGACTTCCCCTTGGTGAATACATGCTGACTACTCCTCATAACATTCTTCTCTTCCAATTGCTTGGAGATGACATCCAGAACGAGCTGTTCCAACAGCTTTCAAGGGACAGAGGTGAGACTGACTGGCCTGTAGTTTCCTGGATCATCCATCTTGCCCTTCTTGAAGACCGGACTGACATTGGCTATCCTCCAATCTTCAGGCACCTCTCCTGTTCTCCAGGACCTTTCAAAGATGATAGAGAGCGGTTCGGCGATAACCTCTGCCAACTCCCTTAGCACACGTGGATGCATCCCATTGGGACCCATGGATTTGTGTGTGTTGAGCCAACTCAGACGCTCCCGAACCACTCTCTCGTCAACCAGATTTACTGGACTGTGTGGATCCAATGGCCTGGCACAACGGAACCGCAGAAATATAAAGCTCTAGTGGACACAGGCGCACAGTGTACCCTAATGCCATCAGGCCACCAAGGGGCAGAACTCATCTGTATCTCTGGAGTGACAGGGGGATCCCAACAATTAACTGTATTGGAGGCTGAAGTGAGTCTAACTGGGAAGGAGTGGCAAAAGCATCCCATTGTGACTGGCCCAGAGGTTCCGTGCATCCTTGGCATAGACTACCTCAAGAGTATATTTCAAGGACCCAAAAGGGTACCGGTGGGCTTTTGGCATAGCTGCCTTGAGTACAGAGAAGTTTAAGCAGCTGTCTACCCTGCCTGGTCTCTCAGAGGACGCTTCTTCTGTAGGATTGCTGAGGATTGAAGAACAGCAAGTGCCAATTGCGACTACAACTGTGCACCGGCAGCAATATCGCACCAACCGAGACTCCCTGAACCCCATCCATGAATAGGTTCATCGGCTGGAGAGTCAAGGAGTGATCAGCAAGACTCATTCACCTTTTAATAGTCCCATATGGCCAGTGCGAAAGTCTAATGGTGAGTGGAGACTAACAGTGGACTATCGGGGCCTGAACGAAGTCACGCCACCACTGAGTGCTGCAGTGCCGGACATGCTAGAACTCCAGTATGAACTGGAATCAAAGGCAGCCAAGTGGTATGCCACAATTGATATCGCTAATGCATTTTTCTCCATCCCTCTGGCAGCAGCATGCAGGCCACAGTTTGCTTTCACTTGGAGGGGAGTCCAATACACCTGGAATCGACTGCCCCAGGGGTAGAAACACAGCCCTACCATTTTCCGTGGACTGATCCAGACAACACTGGAGCAGGGGGAAGCTCCTGAACACCTGCAGTACATCGATGACATCATCGTGTGGGGTAACACAGCAGAAGACGTTTTTGAGAAAGGGAAGAAAATAATCCAAATTCTCCTGAAAGCTGGTTTTGCCATTAAACAGAGTAAGGTCAAGGGACCCGCACAGGAAATCCAGTTCTTGGGGGTAAAATGGTAGGATGGACATCGCCACGTTCCAATGGATGTAATCAACAAAATAACGGCTATGTCTCCGCCAACTAGCAAAAAAGAAATGCAAGCTTTCCTAGGCCTTGTGGGATTTTGGAGAATGCATGTTCCAGGCTATAGTCAGCTTGTGAACCCTATATATCGAGTGACTCAAAAGAGAAATTATTTCGAGTGGGGCCCCGAGCAACAATAGGCCTTTGAACAAATCAAACAAGAAATAGCTCGTGCAGTAGCCCTTGGGCCTGTCCTTACCAGACCAGCTGCGCATAACATACTTTACACTGTAGCCGGGGAGCATGCTGGCCTCACCTGGAGCCTCTGGCAGAAGACCCAGGAGAAACTCAAGGTCGACCTCTGGGTTTCTGGAGCCGGGGCTATAGAGGATCAGAAGCCAATTACACTCCAACTGAAGAGGAGTTATTAACAGCATATGAGGGTGTTCGAGCTGCTTCAGAAATTGTTGGTATAGAAGCACAGCTCCTCTTGGCCCCACAGCTACCTGTGTTACATCGGATGTTCAAAGGGAAATTCCCCACTATACACCATGCAACCGACGCTAGGTGGAGTAAGTGGGTAGCGTTGTGAGAAACAAAGTTGTGTTTCTGCAGTAGAGAATTACTTTTCTGTATTCCAAGGTAGCTGTGTAGTCATAATAAGGAGAAATGCTAAGTAGATAAGTGGACAGTAGAAGGCCTCGCTGTTCCAAAATAAGGTGGAAGCTTGAGAAAAACAGGATGAGCAGTGTGAGAACAGTAAAACAAAGATCACAAGTTCTCAAAACATAAGAAAGGAGAAATTAAAGGGTTGAAAAAAAGAAAAACTGTACCTATATGGTATAGAGGAGCGTCGAGTAGCTTGTGAACCTGTAGTACTCAGCCAATGAGGAAACAGGGGAGGTGATCAGGCGTCAGGTAATAGGGAATAAAAGGTTATGATTTGTTTACTATAATGCGCTCCTGATTGACAGGACGCCCGCCATTGCAATCCCAAATAAAATAGCTTCACAGAAGATCCTGTCTGAAGAAAATTATTTGAGATGTTTCTCACAATTTGGGGGCTCGTCCGGGATCTTGTCGCCTGCCAAAGATTTCTTGCCACCACAGACAGGAAGGTGCACCCTGTTGATTTCAGCGGTCCCATCGGGGGTGGTGGGTTGTCTCGGTACGGCTGGCAAAGGACCGAGACTGTTAATTTGAAGACAGGCTCTGCGAAGCTCTGGGGAGAAGGGAGGCCAGCACTGACATACACAGACACAGCCCACATATAGTTCAGCCCAGATCGGGAACAGGCACGGGGATTACTGCTGATAATCCGGACCAGGAAGCCGTGCACGGACCGAGGTAAGGGAAACTTTACCGTATCTTGCCTCGGGTTGGGTTTAGCGAGACTCTTGCGTGGAGTGTGAATGAGATGCACTTATAGTGCGAAGCGAGTGTGGAGTCCCGATCCGCGAGGTTCTGTAGTCCTGCGAGGGGATGAACGAAGTCCCCTCGGCTGGAGAGGGACGAAGCGAAAGAGAGACGAGCGAAAGAGAGTCTCGGGGGTTTGGGCCCTTAGGTGTACGGTACCCCGAGCACGGTGCAGTGAGGTGCTCGGCAGTACACCCCACCTCTGTCCTAATCCTAGGTGAAGGCGTGTGGTACCCTGTGGGTGGTAAAGTCCACAGCAGCACGTCAGGAAGAGCTGGGGATTAAGGGCTCCAAGAGTCAGCAGGGTGGGGGTGGAGACCCCGGGATTGTACCTAAAGATAGCCCTTTGGAGAGAATGATAAGGATTTGGAAAAACAACCCAAAAACTAGGGAAAAATACTAAAATATATATATAATTAAAAATGGTTTGATATTGTGTAATTGTCTGGCCTAAAAAGCTAATAAAAGGAACTTCCGTATTTTGGCTAAAATATGGGTCTGATGAAAATTCAGGCTTTGAAATTTATATGTAAACAATAAGGTTCCATTTTCGGAGGAGGAATCAAGTTATGCTCCCTATAATCCTAATATTGCACCGGAGGCAGCGGCAGGTGCTCCAGGAGGGGAGACAGGGACTGCAGTTGACGCTGTCCCTGGAGAAGTCGTGCCGGGGAGTGCGGAGCAGCGGGAGTGGAGGCAGGGGGGGTCCCAGTGGGACCTCAGGGCTGTGCAGGGCCAACACGAGGCCGGTGCCACTCCCCCCTTACCAGCAGAGAGGTTGGGAGTTTTAAGAAGGAAATGAAGTCTTTAATTGAGGGCCTAGCAGAACAGTCAAATCCGTTTCTAAGGACTATTTTGTATTCCGGGGGGGGGGGAATGTCAATCCTGAGTATGTTATTCAATTCACTGGAGAAGAATGTTTAGGAGGGGAATGATTCGGCAGGCAGCTATGCAAGAATGGGAAAGAACTAACACCCCCCCCCCCCCCCCCCCCCCCCCCCCCCCCAGACTGAGAGTAATTCCGACAGAGCAGAAATATCTGCTTATCTAACAGTGATAATAGGCATACTTTTACAACCAGGTTCTCTATCCAGGCAGCAATATCTTTCCACAGTGTGGCAGCCCAGATGGGTTTGCCTCTGTGCTGCCAGGTGCTCTGCTTCCATTGCTGTAATCACCCTCATAGGGCATTTGCCGACATCCATGAGTCAGTATAGCGATAGAGCACTGTCAACTTTTCACTTTTTTCATGAGTTATCTCCCCGTCCTTGTTTCAGCCCTTGAGCCCTTTACATCGTATTTTCTCGCCCTTTCCCTTTTGGGATGGGGAGTGAGAGAGTGACTGTGGTGGAGCTCAGCTGCCCAGCTGAGTAAAACCACCACACCTATTCAAGCCCGTTGTGTAATCAGTGTGATCCACTTACTCCACGTAGCATCAGTTGTATGATGTTTAGAGGGGACAGATTTGGTAGGGCTGTTTTTCCAGCCCTGGAGCAGTTGATTCCAGGTGTCCTGGACATCCCTCCAAGTGAAAGCAAACTGTAACCTGCACACTGCTGCCAAAGGGATGGTGAAAAACAAATAAGCAATATCAGTTGTGTCATACTACTTGGCTGCCTTTGACTTCAGTTCATACTGAAGTTCTAAAATGTCCAGCATGGCAGTACTCAGCGGTGGTGTGACTTCATTCAGGCCATGATAGTCCACTCTATACTCTGTGATTGTCTCCACTATCAATTAGACTTTTTCATTGGCCATATGGGACTATTAAATGGTGAGCGAGTCTTGTTGATCACTCCTTGGCTCTCCAGTTGATGGATCACCTTATGGATGGGAATCAGGGAGTCTCTGTTGTTGCAATATTAATGCCGATGCACCATTGGAGTAGTTGTCACCACCTGTTGTTCCTTGACCCTCAGCAAGCCCCCAACAAAAGGGTCCTCTGAGAGACCAGACAACATAGACTACCATTTAATGTACTTCATCTCCAAGGCAGTTATGCAAAATCCCACCAGTACCCTCTTTACTCCTTGAAGTACCCTCTCCTGAGGTAGTCTGTGTCAAGGATGTATGGAGCTTCCAGGCCAGTCGCAATGTGTGCTTTTGCCACTCATTTCCAGCTTCCGATACAGTTAATACAGACTCACTTGAGCTTCCAGTACAGTTAAATGTTGGGACCCCCTTGTCACTCTAGAATTACAAATGGGTTCTGCCCCTTTATAGCTTGATGGCATTACAGTACACTGTGCACTGTTGTTCACTAGAGCCTTATACTCCAGTGGGTCTGACATGCCAGGCCATCGAATCCACACAGGCCAATAAACCCAGTTGTCCCTTTTCTCTTTCCTTTCTGCTGGAGGCAGGGCCCTTCTAGTCCTGGTCAGAGTATACATTATTCACTTCTTGGAAATGCAAATCAGAAGTCCCTTCATTAAGATCAGAAGTAAGATCAGACCATCTACTTTGTCTGGAGATTGTTGTTCCTATTAGCTCATGGTCTGGTCAGATGTGTAGCTGTCTCAACCCTTCAGGCCCCACATTGGATACCAAAATGACATTTTTTGTTTAACCCAGCAGGCAGCTAAGCACCACGAAGACATTTGCTCACCCCCATCCCTCCAGGTGGGATGAGGGAGAGAATCGGGAAAAAAAAAGGTAAAAGTTCGTGGTTTGAGATAAAGACAGTTTAATAGGACAGAAAAGGAATGGAAAAAATAATAATGATAATAATAACAATACAAGAACATAAAAGCAAGTGATGCACAGTGCAATTGCTCACCACCCACTGACCGATGCCCAGATAGACCCTGAGCAGTCGTGTGTGTCCCCCCCGCCCCAGCTGGCCACCCCATAGTAACTGTTTGGCATGACGTCAGATGGTATGGAATACCCCTTTGGCCAGTTTGGGTCAGCTGTCCTGGTTCTGTCCCCTCCCAGCTCCTGCTGCACCCCTAGCCTCCTCGCTGGCAGGGTGGAGAGTTCAGCTTTCAGAAGCTGAAAAGTCCTTGTCTTAGTGTAAGCACTGTTCAGCAACAACTAAAACATCAGTATGTTATCAACATTACTCTCATCCTAAATCCAAAACACAGCACCGTACCAGATACTAGGAGGAAAATTAACTGTATAGCAGCTGAAAACAGGAGATTATTCCAAATAATTTATTGGCTGGGAAGGAACCATGTGTAGTGGGTTTACGTGGCAAGGTTTTGGTAGCGGGAGGCTGCAAGGGTGGCTTCTGTGAGAAGAATCCAGAAGCTGCCCCATGTTAGATAAGGGCCAGTTTCAGCTGGCTCCAAAGGGACCCACCTCCGGCCAGAGCTGATCCAATAAGCGATGTTGTTTGCATCTCTGTGAGAACATACTTAAGAAGGGGAAAAAAAAAACGCTGCACAACAGCAGCTGAGAGAGTGAGGAGTGAGAAACCTCCCTGCAGACACCAAGGTCAGTTCAGAAGGAGGGGGAGGAGGTGCTCCAGGCGCCAGAGCTGAAGTTCCCCTGGGGCCTGTGGAGACCATGGTAGAGCAGGTTGTCCCCCTGCAGCCCATGGTGTACCACAGAGGAGCAGATTTCCATGCTGCAGCCTGTGGAGGAGCCCGCGGTGGAGCAGGTGGATCCGACCTGAAGGAAAGGTGTGGCCTGAGGAGAACCCCCTCCAGAGCAGACTCAGGGCCAGACCCCCAGCCCATGGAGAGGAGCTCATGCAGGAGCAGGGGATCTGACAGGAGCTGCTGCCCGTGGGGGACCCATGTTGGAGCAGTTTGCTCCTGATGGATGGACCCCATGGTATGGACCCATATCTGGAGCAGTTCTTGAAGAGCTGCTGCCTGTGGTAATCCCACGTAGGATCAGTTCTAGAAGGACTGCATCCTGTGGGAGGGACCCCATGCTGGAGCAGGAGAAGATAGTGGCTGTGAATGAGCTGCGGAGACGAAGTGCTGTAGACTGACCATAGCCCCCATTGCCCCATTCCCCTGCGCCGGTCGGGGGGATGAGGTGGTATAGGGTGGATAGAGGGGAAGGTGTTTTTAGTTTTTCTTTGTTTCTCACTCTCTAGCTTGTTAGTAATAGGTAATAAATTTCTTTAATCTCCCTCTGCTGAGTCTTTTTTTCCCATGACAGTAATTAGTGAGTGTGGTGGTTTTACTGGGCTAAGCAGCTGAACTCTACCACAACTGCTCTCTCACTCCCCCTCCTCAGAAGAGGAGGGGAAGAAGAAAAGGAAAGAACAGCTCACGGGCTGAGATAAGGATGATTTAATTAAAGGGAAAAATAATTATTAAGGAAAGATTATTATTAATTAAACAATTTAACTAAAGGGAAAAAAAGGGAAAGGGGAAAAGGGAGGGGGAAAGGAAAAAAAAAAAGTAAAGGTTGTGTGGAAGTGCAGAGGAAAGAGATTACTCTTTACTTCCCACAAATGAGCGATGCGTGACCATGTCCTTGAAGCAGGGCCTCAACGCACATAGGTGGTGTTCGGGAGGACAGACGTTTTTGCAACGAGAGCCCACCCCTCCCCTCTTCTTCCTTTTTCTACCTTTTATTGCTGAGTGTGACATCATATGGTATGGAATATCCCTTTGGTTGGTTTAGGTCAGCTGCCCTGGTGATGTTTTTGCCCACCCCCTAGGAGGGTTAGAGAGAGTCCTGATGCTGTGCCAGCACTGCTCAGCAGCAGACACAACACTGGTGTGATACCACTGCTGTTCTAGCTACAAGTGCAGAGCACAGCACTGTATGGGCTGCTGCAGGGAAAGTTAACATCCCAGCCAGACCCAGTACAACCGTTTGTTTCCAGCCTTTCCAGCTCAGTGGGTCTGACATGAGGGCCTAGCAGAACAGTCAAATCTGTTTCTAAGGATTAATTTGTATTCGGGGGGGGGGGGGGGGGGAAATGTCAATCCTGAGTATGTTATTCACTGGAGAAGAATGTTTAGGAGGGGAATGATTCGGCAGGCAGCTATGCAAGAACGGGAAAGAACTAACACCCCCACCCCCCCCCCAGACCAAGAGTAATTCTGACAGAGCAGAAATATCCGCTTATCTAACAGTGATAATAACAATCCACAACATAGAAATCCTATGAGAGACTTGGGGTCAGAATTAGAAAGTACTCGGGGATGAATCCTGAGGATCCGGTAGCCCAAGGGCTCTCGAAAGTTCATTTTGTGATTAAAGCCTGGCCAGATATGCAGAAAAAGCTCCAGAAGGTGGGAGGATGGAGTGAACGGTGCGGGTAGTATGAAGGTGTACGCCAGGAGGGGAGATGAGAAGGAAAAGTAGAGAGCGAAACAAATGGTATTCACAGCGTACCAGGTAGTGAGGCAGAGGGGGAGATAGAGGGCCCAGGATGGAAAGGAGAGGAAGAGAGACGAAGGAATGGCAGGCAAGGAAAGCTACCTGTGTTGCAGCCTAAATCCTAGCAGGGACAGGTTTTGAGAAGATGTTTTAAGTGTGGCCAGGCCGGCCACTTCAAATAGGAGTGTCCGGAGTGGAAGAAGGAGGCGAGATTGCTGTTATAAATTCAGAATAGGTGAGTCGGGGCTTCTTTGAAAGCTAGGTCCCTGATAAATGAAAAAGTGTACCTCAAAGGTTCCTCAAGTGTACCTCAATGGGGATAACTCTACAGTTACTGTTACGGGCAAAACAGACTTAGCATAGGAAGATTAATAAAATTTATTACCTATTGCTGATGGGCTGGAGCGGTGAGAAACAAAGAAATAAGCTGGGGGAACCTTCCCCCATCCATTCTCTTCCACCTCTTCCCTGCTCTGAGTGGCACGGGGGTGGGGGGTGGGAGTGGGGGCCGCAGTCAGTCCATGGTGCTTCGTTTCCACCGCTCCTTCACGGTCACTCTCCCCCCTGCTCTGTTGTGGGGTGCCAACCTTCCTGGGCTGGTCCTGTGTGGGTTTCTCCACGGGCAGCAAAAAACAGGCTCTTTGGGAGCTGCTCTGGTGTGGGGTACCTCTCATGGGGTGCCGACCTTCTGGGCTGTTCCTAAATGGGTTGCAGCGTGGAGATCTGCTCCGCTGCGGTACACCATGGGCTGCGGGGGTCTGCCTTCCCCACCAGGGGCCTCTCTGTCGGCCGCGGGGGGGCTTTGGCTCCGGCACCTGGAGCACCCCTGCACTGCACTCCCCCTCCTCTGCACTGACCTTGGTGTCTGCAGGGAGGCTTCTCACTCCTCACTCTCCCAGCTGCTGTTGTGCAGCAGGTTTTTTTTTTGTTTTGTTTTGTTTTTTTCCTTTTCTTGTGTGTGCTCTCATAGAAATTTAAACTCCATTGCTCATGGCTTGACCCTGGGCAGTGGTGGGCCCCTTTGGAGCTGGCTGAAACTGGCCCTTATCTAACATGGGGCAGCTGCTGGATTCTTCTCACAGGGACTACCACTGCAGCCCCACCCTGCTACCAGAACCTTGCCATGTGAACCCAATACATTGAGGCAGCTAGGTCATTGCTGGCCTGTAAAGTATTAAGGCTTAAATTAACTAATGAAACCCTAAATGTGATGGGGGTAGAAGGGACTGGGATAACAGTGCCACTTTCTGGGGACACCAGACTGAGACTAGGGATAGAATGATCACTGGGCAATTATTGTATGCACCCGAGGCAGGGACTAACTTGTTGGGAAGGGATTTGATAATGAAATTGGGCATTCAAATAGTAAATTGTTAGGCTGGAATAACGGTATTATTAATGGGGTGCTCTCAGGCCCTGAGAGCAAAGATATATTTGCCTTTGAGTGGAAAGACCCTGAAATGGGGTGGAAGCAGCAGTACAGATGGACAGTTTTACCTCAGGGGTTTACAGGGCCACCAATTTATTTGGGCAAGTTCTAGAACAAATTTTGGAGTAATTCCAACCTCCAAAGGAGATGTTACTGTTACAATATGTGGATGATCTTTTACTGTCAGGACAGGAGAAAACAGTTGTGAAGGAAGCCACTAACAAGCTACTCGACTTTCTGGGAAAACAGGGCTTGAAAGTATTGGAAAATAAATTACAATACGTAGAAAGAGAAGTCAGGTATTTAGGGCATCTATTGTCTGAGGGGGAACGAAGAATAAATCCAGAGAGGGTTCAGGGAATTGTTGAGCTACCCCTACCCAAAACTAAAAAGAAGTACAAAGTTTTAAGAGAGAGAGATTTTTAAGAAATTAGGAGTCACGAAGTCCAAAGGAAAACAGATAGTCCCTGAGGGGAGAGAAATGCTGAATAAAGTACTAATGAGGCAAATATTAACTGTTTCACATCAAGAGGGTCATTGGGGAATTCAAGCAACGTGTGATGCTGTGCTATGGAAATATGTATGTGTAGGAATATATATATACTCTGGCTAAACAAGTATGCAGGAGTTATGTAGTATGTCAAAAGGTAAATAGGAAAATTATCTGCAGTCTGCCCAAAGGGGGGGGGGCGAGAACCAGGAATTCAACGCTTCCAAAATGTACAGGTAGATTTTACAGAACTCCTCAGAGAAGGTAGATTTAAATACTTATTATTCTTGGTCGATCACTTGTCAGGGTGGGTGGAAGCTTTCCCTTCAGTATCTGCTACTGCGAACATAGTCACTAAAGTAATTCTAGAACAAATAATTCCCAGGTATGGAATTGTTGAAAATATTGACTCTGATCAAGGATATCACTTTATGTCAGAAATATTGCAAGGGCTAATGTGGACTCTAGGAATCAAGTGGAAATTTCACACTCCTTGGCATCCTTCCCCTTCTGGAATGGTGGAGAGGATCAGACAATAAGCAGCAATTGATTAAGTTCTGGAAACTCGGCTTCCCCAAACGAAGTGCTTTCCTTTGGCACTTCTCCGAATTCAAACTGCACCAAGAAAAGATGTGGGAGTTTCACCATATGAAATATTATTTGGATTGCTGTACATGGACAAAGGGAATGAATTACCTCAATTTGAGACAAAAGATGCTTTTCTCAAGAACTATATACTCGGGCTATCGTCCTCTTTGTCATCTCTCAGGACCCATGGACTGATAGCTCAAACCCCACCCTTGGAAGCCCTGATCCATCCATTCGGAGCAGGAGATTGGGATCTGATGCGAACATGGAGAGAACTGAAACTGCGACCTGAGTGGGACGGACTATTCCAAGTGCTCCTGACTACTGAGACGACAGTAAGAACGGCTGAGAAAGGGTGGACTCATACCTGGGTAAAAGCATCAGTTAACCCTGATACCTGAGAGACTGCATTAACAAAGACTTTTAAGGATTAAAACTGTTAAAACTATCTCTGGTAAACCTTTAACTTCTCCTTAGAAGAATTCTTAATGAATTAATGAGTAAAAGGTATTGGATTACACAGAATTGGAGTGTTTCCAGGGAACACTCCCTGGAAGTGGGAGAAAGGGGGTTGTATTTAATCCCCACCAGAAGAATCCTTATTAGTTTGTGATTTTTATTGTCTTTCTTAATTATTATTTCTTAATTATTATAGGGGGTGTATATATACATAGAAATGATGTATTTTAAGTTTATCTTAGTAATACCTATTCTCAGTGGATTAGTGATAGGATGGAGGGAAAAATCAGCATTTCCAGTTAATCCAGAACATCTGCTGAGTTCTATCTCAAAATAATTATTGGATTTGCACCCAGATGCCTAGGAAGACTGAAAAGGCCTTGCCCCTGATTGCTATTTCCAGCAGCAACTGTGTCTGGATTCTCTAGATTTCTAAAAATGACAGATCATACTCAGTCCCAGGAAGGAATAGATTTTGAAGTTGAGCTCCCTACACATAATCCTGGCTACAACATACTGTGTTATCAGAGGTGCCTTTTAAACAACATTGATAGAAACTCAGGGGGCAATATTACTGACCCGGGGTGTGGAAATATCCATGAAATAGGGAATAATCCATACTGTACCGAATATGGTAGCCACGGGAATGCTAATACACATAATGCACACCAGATACAACATGAGACTCCTGTAACCAGATGGCCTATCCCAAATGGCAAGGGGTGGTACTGGCTATGTGGCAATAAAGCCAGGAAGGTGTTGCCCCTAGGATGGAAGGGAGCTTGCACCCTGGAGGCAATAATTCCAAATGTAACTATTATTGAAGACCCACAAAGCCAAAGCCCCCTTGAGTCCACACGTAGAATTAAGCAGACTTCGGATAATCCTCTAGTAAAATTCTCTAGCATTTTACAGTTTTGCAAGGTGGTTTTTACCTTGGTTAAGGGTGAGTGAATTAGAAAAAGCTATTGTAAATATCTCAAAATACAAAAATATTGTACATATATTGAAGATCTAGAAAATAAGTTAGGTAAGTTTGCAAAAATAGTACTCTAGAATCGAATAGTATTAGATTTATTAATAAGCTCATAAGGAGGAGCGTGCACTATAATTATTACTAGTTGCTATATATATGTAGATCAAATGGGATGAATTTGACTGATCTCAAAAATATTTGGAAAAAAAAAAAAGATCCTACATAGATTAACTCAAGATGACAGTTCCTGGGGATTTAGAAACATTTGGGAGAAACTAACTTCATGGTTACCTGAATAGAATTGGCTCAAACAACTATTTGTTGGCATTGTAATAATAATGGCATTGTATATCTATCATCCCCCGTGACATCCGAAGAAGAGTATTGTGGGAGAAGAATTCGCAGGAAGCTTTGTGCTATTTTGTGGGAAAGGAATTCACAGTTGGCTTCGTGCTGTTTCACACGTCCCTGAGTTAGAGATAATGAGGAAAACAGCGGTAGAACCAAAAACTTGAGCAAGGTCGAGATAAAGTAAATTGGCTACAGCGTTAAAGATGAGCTTTGTGCAGTGGCCAATTGCTGGCTGGCTCGAGGTGTGTGTCTGAGGGTCTCTGACCAATGGTAAGACGGATTCGGGCGCGTGGACAGCGTGTGGGGCTATGGGGAAAGTATATGTAGTGGTGAAAAATGGCAATAAAGGTCTCCTGTTCAAGAGCCATCAGGAGTCCGTGTCGTGTGTGCCTTCAGTTGGTGACCCCGACGTGATCAGGAAGGAGCAGCGCTGCACGAGAGTCTGAACGGAACCCAGCAGAACGGATCAAGCTCACAGCTGGACTGCAGCTTCAGCCCTGGGACATCACCTGGAGGACAGGTGAGCGGCTGGGCATTAATCGTGGGAGCTAGCCTTTCGGCAGAGGAAGAGGCTATAGTGAAACTGCTAACGCAACTCCTAATAGAAAGGGGAGTAAAATATGATTCGTTTAAGATAAAGCTATTATTGAAAATTTTGCAAAAACAAGGGTTCCCCTCAATGGCTTCTACAGTATTTGATGTAAAAACTTGGGACCAAGCGGGGGAAAAAATATGGGAAGCAGCGTCCCGTGGGGATACTAATGCTGCTGAGGTGGCGGCTGGTGACAGAGACTTTAAGATCGTGGCAGGCAGAAAAGGAAGTACAGAATGCCGTTGCCCAGGCAATAAAAGCAGCCAAACTGAGATCAGAGCCTGCAAGGTCACCAGAGCAGTGCAATTTGATAGACCTGGGGGATGACAAGCAAGAGGGCCGCGGACCGCCACCGCAGAGCCCCTCCCCGCTGCCACCACAGAACCCCTCCCCGCTGAACCCCTTGGCTCCCCCCTTGCCTACCCCGATAATGCCTCCTTGGGGGCCCGAGCTTTCGACCCGCGGGAACGATGGGAGCTGGTGCGCCAAGAAGCACTAAAAGACGGGGACCCGGTGGGAATGGCTTTCCCGGTGCAGGTGTGACCCAACGGTCCAAATGAATATAATGCCTTCCAATGGGACCTAATTAAAGAGTTGAGAAAGACTGTGACTACATATGGATTACACGCACCATTTACTCAGTCATTGTTAGAAAACGTTATGACTGGTCACTTGCTGGTGCCGTGCGATTGCCGTCAGATAGCCGCGATGATTTTAGCGCCAACACAAAAATTACTGTGGGAGCAAAAATGGAAAGAAGGGTGCGAATTGGCCGCCCTGCGTAACCTGGACCGGCAGCCCGGCGACCCCCTCTTGGGAGCCGGGATCCCACAGTTGGTGGGGACTGAGCCGTTATTTGATCCGAGATTGCAGGCTAGGCTCGACGGTGCCATCCTGCGGCAGTCCGCGTCTCTGGCCTTCCAGGCTATGCTGAAGTTGCCTGAAGTTGGAAAAGCCGAGCCATCATTTACCAGCATTAGGCAACAAATTACCGAGCCTTATATGCAATTCATTGATAGATTGCGAGACGCTTTGGACAAACAAATTGACAACCGCGAGGCCAAAGAGGCCCTTATACTAAAACTGGCAGTGGAAAATGCAAACACAGACTATAAGAAAATACTCCAAGCCCTGCCTGCTAATACTACACTGGTACAAATGGTAGAGGCTTGCAATCGAGTCGGATCCGTAGAACATCAAACTGCCGCTTTGGCCGGAGCTTTTGCTACTGCACTTAAAACCGGGTGAAAACGGTGTTTTCGCTGTCGAGCCACGGGGCATTTTGCTACCGAATGCCCACAGCGAGGAGCGGGGGGGGGGGGGAACGCGGTAACTCTGCCCCTCCCACTGTTTGCCCACGGTGCGGCACGGGATGGCACTGGGCTAGCCAGTGCCATTCGACGCATGATGCAGAGGGACGACCTTTACAACCGTGGCAGGGAAACGGGAAGCAGAGCGCGGGGCGGGGCCGCGCGATGACACAAGTGCCCCGGCCCTCCTTCGTGGGCAGGCCGTCCTCGCGGAAGTCACCGCCCTGGGCGATGACGACTACCGGGCTGCGACCACAGCCGCCCACTGCTCCAGCGATCCCACCGACTACGTCACCGTGGATTCCCTCACAGCCAGAACCCGAGGAAGCGCCGGATTGG
Organism: Anser cygnoides; assembly: GCF_040182565.1. NCBI lineage: Eukaryota > Metazoa > Chordata > Aves > Anseriformes > Anatidae > Anser > Anser cygnoides. The sequence goes on from NC_089911.1 coordinate 13,353,107, forward strand.
ATGTCTCCACAGTAACGAGCTGCACCCTTTGGGACACTCGAGTCCGCAGAATACCTCTAAATGTACAGGGACCAATAGGGAAGGGATGCAGCGCCCTCTTGCCAGGGCGGTCTAGCACCACACTAACGGGTCTTTTTATACTGCCTGAAGTCATTGACGTTGATTATGAAGGCATAATACAAGCAATGGCATGGACTCCCTCCCCACCGATGCTCATTCCCAAGGGGACTACAATTGCACAGTTAATACTATTTAAAGCCATAGTTCCACAAGCAGAGACATGTGACTGACACGAACGGAGTTTGGATCAACGGGACCCCCGTCAGCGTTTTGGGCCTCGGCCATTACCATCAGGAGGCCTACACTGACCCTAACACTTCATCACCCGCACGCTGACCCCTCCAGCGCACAAATAACCATATTAATGGATACCGGGGCAGATGTTACAGTAATTTCTCTTCATGATTGGCCCAAAAGTTGGCCTTTAGATCCCACCACAAAAGGCCTTGTGGGAGTCGGTGGTGTCTCTGGTACTTTTCAGAGCCGGTATATGCTTACCATTAAGACTCATGAAGGCTAGCTGTATAACGTCCAGCCGTATGCTGCCCTCATACCTGTCAGTCTCCTGGGGAGGGATGTGATGGGGCAGGGCAAGTTCACCCTGAGCTTTCCGGAAAATTTTCAATAGCGGCCATTGACGGGCGACCGCGCATGAGACTCACCTGGGGAACTGATAATCCTGTGTGGGTGAATCAATGACCGTTTCCTGCGGAAAAGGTTGCTGCTCTCCAAGAACTTGTCCAAGAACAGTTACAATTGGGACACATTACCCCCACAACCAGCCCCTGGAATTCACCCATGTTTGTTATTAAAAAGAAAAGCGGGAAATGGCGCTTACTTCACGATTTACGTCAAATAAACAATGCAATGGAGGACATGGGAGCTCCCCAGCCCGGATTACCTTCTCCTGCTATGCTCCCTCGCAATTGGAACATCTTGATTATCGATTTAAAGGACTGCTTCTTTACTATTCCACTTCACCCTGCTGATGCTCCTCGATTCGCGTTCTCGGTCCCAAAAATCAATAAGACCGAACCAATGGATAGGTATCATTGGATTGTGCTGCCTCAAGGGATGAAAAATTCCCCAACAATTTGCCAAACATACGTAGCAGAAGCGCTACGCCCCGTACGCAAACGATTCCCGCACGTATACATCTATCATTATATGGACGACATATTGCTCTCCAGTCCGACATAAAACTTAACGCAAGAAGTACTGCCTGTTCTACGGCAGGAGTTCCAGACATGGGGATTACAAATCGCACCGGAGAAAATTCAAATCGAGCCGCCTTGGAAATATTTAGGCTGGAAGATACTGCAGCACAGTATTCAACCCCAAAACGTAGCCATTACGACGGAAATTCGCACGCTCAATGATGTCCAAAAGCTTATAGGCAATATAAATTGGATAAGGACGCAATGTGGAATTGACAACCATACACTAGCACCCCTGTTCGAGTTGTTAAAAGGGGACATTAATGTTAATGCGCCCCGCCGGCTGACTAATGAAGCCAGGGTGGCGCTACACCGCATAGAGGAGAAGATCTCTGCCCAACAATGCCAGCGGCGAGCAGAAAATTTACCCATTCAGCTCTACATATGCAACCAGAATCCACAACCTTTAGCTATTATTGTGCAATAGGACTCCAATGCAACAGACCCGTTGTTGCTATTAGAATGGGTGTTTCTACCCCACCAACCAACAAAGACACTTGCCACCTGCATTTAAATGTTTTCAGATTTGATTAGGAAGGGTAGAGAACGAATTATAGAAATGGCCGGAGAAGAGCCAAAATCCATTATCATTCTGATAGTTAAAGACTATCTTGATTGGTGCCTCCAGAATAGCTTAGAGCTACGATCAGCCCTTTCGGGTTTCAATGGTCAACTTGATATACATCTCCCGTCTCATAAAATGCTTACCTTTTATAATAATGTACACGTTGAGGACAAGCCGCTATATCGATGGCACCCAGTCCAAGGACAAAGAGTATTTACAGATGGGTCAGGGAGAACGGGAAAAGCTGTAGTCACGTGGGAACAAGGAGGCCACTGGCAACATGTCATAGAAACAATACAGGGCTCCCCTCAGATAGTAGAATTACATGCAGTAGTAATGGCGTTCAAGCAATGGGACCAGGCTCCACTAAATATTGTCTCTGATTCACATTATGCAGTAGGAATAGCACAATGAATCGAAAGATCTCAGATCAAACACATCCACAACGAAGCACTGTTCTTAAAATTTAAAGAGTTAGTATTTCTTACAGAGCACCGTACCCACCCTTATTGCGTGATCCACATTAGAAGTCATACGACACTCCCGGGATTCTTTGCAGAAGGAAATGCCCGGGCCGATCAATTGACTAACATTGCATTGCAAATCCCAGTGCCAAATACATTCTCCCAGGCTCGTCTATCACATCAATTCTTCCACCAGGCTGCAAAGGCATTGTCCAAACAGTTTGCCATCCCCATAGGAGATGCTAAGCTCATAGTACAGACCTGCCCAGATTGTCAACAACGACCAGGCCCACCGACTACAGTTAATCCTGGGGGCCTCTCTTCTCTTCAGCTTTGGCAAACCGACGTTACTCATGTTCCCAAGTTTGGGAGGCTAAAATACGTTTACGTGTCCATAGATTTTTTTTCGCACACGCTCTGGGCCTCTGCGATGACGGGCAAAACAAGCCGTCACGCACAGACGCATTTCCGTGCGGCCTTCGCCGCCCTCGGAATCCCTAAAGAAATAAAAACTGATAATAGCCCAGCTTATGCAAGCCGCTCTACGCGACTTTTTTTCCATTCCTGGGGCATCACTCACAAGACAGGCATCCCACACTCACCCCCAGGACAAGCAATAGTAGAACGTGTTCACCGCGTTAAAGGACTTATTGGTTAAACAGAAAAAGGGGGAGACACAGGAGACCCTGCAGAATAGATTGAACAAAGTAGTATATGTCATGAATCATTTGACACTACCTTTTCAATACGAAGAAATACCACCTATAATTAAGCATTTTAAATCAATGGAATCAGGACTAACGTCCATTCCAACAGGAAAAGCGATGGTTATGATGAGAAATCTGGATACTGGGGGGTGGGAAGGACCATATCCCTTAATAACCTGGGGGCGAGGGTACGCTTGTGTTTCCACAGGGCAAGGACCACGATGGGTGCCAGCTCGTGGCGTGCGACCATGGTTGGGACCATCATCCTCGTCCACCTCTGCAGCTTCGGCGCCTCCTGGGTCTCAGTCCAGCCCAGACTGTGGGTGACCCATTCGGTGATAATCTGGAGCTGATTAATACAGCAGTGCACTAAAGGTTAGATGGGAGGAGGTTCCTGGATCTGGTGGAGCCAATGAAACGACCCATCTACGACATGCCTGCTGGGGAACACGGCGGATAACAAAGACTGGACTGTCTACTTGCCGCAAGCACCCCTAGAGCCACAGGAATTAGATATCCTGGGATGTGAAACAGTAATAGCATGTGTAAGGTTTAATTGCTCAAAAAAAAAAAAAAAAAAAAAAAAAGGTCAACGCCACACTTGCTCCTTATTGCAATGCATCTCTTTGCTGTCATTATACAAATTATAATAGCATCCTTCCTTGCGCCAGGAGCCGCTCTGCTTGGCTGTGGGATCGACTGTGGAACGGACGCCCCTAGGTGCACCCCGAGCATTTTTTCCTCGGAGGGGTCTCCACTGTCAGCCACTCACCACGGGAGCAGACAAGGACCTCCTGAAGCCGCACACAAATTATTTTAGGTGATGTTTTCTTGTGGTATAAATGAGAAGTGCAAGAGGCCTCTTTGCGTGACTGTGTGACTGTGCTGTGCGAGTAAGAAGCAGTATCGCTGCGAAGAAACATTCCTAGCACTTAGTGGCTTGTTGACTGATGTAGATTCTAGTAAGCACGCTACTTTACAATCGTAGTTCTGCATGTGATTTTCACCCTGTTGCTTATTGTACCTTGCTTATTGCAGTGTCTGCAGTGATAGATAGAAAATCTATAGAAAGCATTTGGATGATTGAAAATAAAAAAGGGGGAATTATGGGAGAATTCGCAGGAAGCTTTGTGCTGTTTTGTGGGAAAGGAATTCACAGGTGGCTTCGTGCTGTTTCACACGTCCCTGAGTTAGAGATAATGAGGAAAACAGCGGAAGAACCAAAAACTTGAGCA